>NC_051862.1:47391587-47454087 GCF_015732765.1 Culex quinquefasciatus | reverse complement strand
TGTATTTTACTTCAAGTGTTGTTATCATCATTTGATTTGTAATCGAATCAAAGTGTGTCAAAACATAATATGGGACATACAAAAAATTACTGAATACTTTTTGACATAAAAAAGAAGAGGATACAGTATTGAAGCGTTGGAAAAGTCACATGAAACAAGTAGAATTTTAAAACTCAAGATTTTGTATAAGTTTAAAAGTTATTCTTTCCGAAGTTTTTTGAACATACTTTTTTTGAATGGATTTTCTTGATTTTTTTAACTAAAGCCCGTCTAGTTGTGGTGTTAACTCTTATGAGGTTAATAAAAAAAATCAGATGTTTATCATTTGAAAAAATAATCTTTCAAAACAACATTTGAACAAAGATCAAATTATTTCAAATTTAGCAAATCGTTAATATTTTATCAGATATCTTCAACCTTTTTTAAACAAATCTCTTCAAAAAACTGATTTAACACTTCCATTTCTTTTTAGACAAGTTTATTATACATGAAATCAGAGATGCCACATGGTTTGCCTAAAATGTCTGTGTATGTCTGTGCATTTGTCTATAATCCAAATAAATCGATTTAATGTCATGAAAACTCATCAGAAATTTCGTTTTTAAGCATTTGAAGACTAACGAAATAAGTTCTGTTTGAATTTTTTACATAGTATCATTTAAATAAATATTTTTAAAAGTTTGTGCACCTCAAAAAATTTCTGTCACAAGCTCAAATGTCTGTGAAACACAAACAAATCTGTGCATCTGGCATCCTTGCTTGATTTGATTTAAAATAAATAAAGAAGAATTTTAAATATAACAACTGCTGTGCACAAAAAAATATTTAACTGGAAAAATCGTTTTATTATCTTAAACGCTGCTTTTTATTTAAAAAAAAAATCATTGGCTTTTAAAATGCCAGGCTCAAAAACTTTGATTAATTTCGCGAATGCTATTGAGTTTTTAAATTGAAATCTTATTCGAAGACAATAAATTTACTGTATAATTCGGTCAAAAAAATTCAGATGTTTTTTAGCTCTTCACAAAACATATTAAAAAAAAAAAAAGAATTTTAAAATATGGTTTAAAAAATTTAATACACCTTTATCCCAGCAACTCATGGTCCAATTTTCAATGGTAAAATGTAAAACATTTGTGAAACTTTATGATTTAATATTACAAAAGGACCAAATCGTCAATGTATCTTTAAAAAAAAATAATGAAATTTTCAGAATTTTTTTAGAAAATATTGTTAGGGATGGTAACTGGGTAATTCTCTACCAACTCACACGAAATCGGGAAAAGTTGCCCTGACCCCTCTTAGATTTGCGTGAAACTTTGTCCTAAGGGGTAACTTTTGTCCTTGATCACGAATCCGAGGTCCGTTTTTTGATATCTCGTGACGGAGGGACGGTACGACCCCTTCCATTTTTGAACATGCGAAAAAAGAGGTGTTTTTCAATAATTTGCAGCCTGAAACGGTGCTGAGATAGAAATTTGGTGTCAAAGGGACTTTTATGTAAAATTAGAAAAAAATAAATCGAAAAAAACACTAAAAAAGTTTTAATAATTTTCTCATTTTCCGTTACTCGACTTTAAAAAATTCTGGAACATGTCATTTTAAGGGAAATTTAATGTAGTTTTCGAATCTACATTGTCCCAGAAGGGTCATTTTTTCATTTTAAACAAAGTTTTTCATTTTAAAATTTCTTGTTTTTTCTAACTTTGCAGGGATATTTTTTAAGAGTTTAACAATGTTCTACAAAGTTGTAGAGCAGACAATTACAAAAATTTTGATATATAGACATAAGGGGTTTGCTTATAAACATCACGAGTTATTGCGATTTTACGAAAAAAAGTTTTGAAAAGTTACTTTTTGCGTTTCTCTTTGTTTCGTCGTCCGTGTCTGTCGCGGGTGACCATGAACGGCCATGATCGACGACGACCAACTTTTTTAAAACTTTTTTTCGTAAAATCGCGATAACTCGTGATGTTTATAAGTAAACCCCTTGTGTCTATGCATCAAATTTTTTGTAATTGTCTGCTCTACAATTTTGTAGAACATTGTTACACTCTAAAAAATAACCTTGCAAAGTTAGAAAAAAACACGAAATTTTAAAATGAAAAATTTTGTTTGAAATGAAAAAATGACCCTTCTGGGTCAATGTAGATTCGAAAAGAACATTAAATTTCCCATAAAATTACATGTTCTAATTTTTTTTTACAGTCGAGTAACGGAAAATGGGAGAATTTTCAAAACTTTTTCAGTGTTTTTTTCGATGAAAAATACGCTTTGTCAGAATTCTGAGTACGCCATCAAATCGGGCGTCTAATTTTACATAAAAGTCCCTTTGACACCAAATTTCTATCTCATCACCGTTTCAGGCTGCAAATTATTGAAAAACACCTCTTTTTTCGCATGTTCAAAAATGGAAGGGGTCGTACCGCCCCTCCGTCACGAGATATCAAAAAACGGACCTCGGATTCGTGATCAAGGACAAAAGTTACCCCTTAGAACGAAGTTTCACGCAAATCGAAGAGGGGTCGGGGCAACTGCTGTGTGAGTTGGCGGAGAATAACCCAACTATTTTATACAAAAAAAAACTAAAAATAGCAAATTAGTTAGTTAATTTATCTTAATGTCTTTAAACTACTTTTCGATTGCAAAAGATGGGCATGATTTTTTTTTTCAAAAAAAAAACAACGTTTTTTTATTGTAGCTTGGCTGCAAATGTCTTAGGGTAGAGTAGTCATCAATGAGACACGGGGAACAATGATAAAATGGCTCTCACAAGTCGTAGTTTCAACCAATCAGGCTCATATTTGGGGGAAAGGTGTATCTACTGGATACACGTCTGCTAAAATAGTGGCTTTGGTTATGGACGCTCCCTTGAAAAGTTATTCATAAATGTTTGATTCTGGGGTGTAAAAGTAAATCATGGATAAAAAATACTTTTTCGCTCGTAGGCTGCCATTTACACCAAAACTAATATTTCTTCAAATTTCTTTCGACGTTCCATAGGGATTGAGTTGGGCTACAATGTTCTTTCATTAGGTTTGACCAAAATTTAGAATATACCCAGAATCCAGGGGTGTCTCATTGTTCCCCACTCATTTTAGCCCATGGGTAACAATGAGACACTTTGATTTTTCTTCATTAAACATTTCAAAATCCATGTAAATCTTTCAAAACATGAATTGAAAGTGATTTTTGGCATATTTATAGAGTTTTAACTTCATTTAACCAAACATACAATGTTATTTGGTATGAATATATGGATTTTACAAAATTTAAATACTTTTTAGTATAACTTTTGTTAATTAAAGTTTCATGTTGGCAAAATTGCTCTAAAATGTTCAAGGCAAGTCACCTGTAATGGAACAATACAAAAACATGATGTTTTACTAGAAAAGTATTGATTTTCGTAGAGTGTCTCATTGTTCCCCAGCTGTCTCATTGTTCCTGCCAAGTGCGTCTACAATGAGACAGTTGAATAACTCTGCCTGTAGATGTCGGATCGATCTCATATTTTGGTCAATGTTAGAACACACTAAAAGAAAGAAAATGCAACAAAAAGCTCATTAAAACATGCTGATGAAAAAATTAGAAAAATCGTTGAAAGTTGAAAACCAAAAGTGTCTCATTGATGACTACCCTACCCTACACGTTCTTCTCCATAGCTCAAAGGTGGCGGATTTCTGTCTCCTAAAACGCATAAAAATCCAAAATCAATTAAAATGGATTTAAAGAAATTGTTTTTTTGCTTTTCAACCGAGATTATTTAGCAAGAAAAAAAACCCACTTCTTTTCTCCACCCTCACCACCCACCACCTTATAAGGGGGTGAGCCAACCACCACCACCACCACTCTACGAGAGGGGGCCAAAAGTTCGATGTATTATTACATGAGCACCGGCCGCCGGTTGCATCGTCATGTGTGCCACTGCCGTCTGGCTGGCCAGTTCCCGAGCCAGTGGCGGCCGGCAAAACAACCTTAAACGGTCCACTGGCTGGCGAAACCGGCGACGACCGGTGGTAACTCTTTAGCAACACGCTGCAGCGGGTTCACTGTGCGTTAACCCTCACTAACGGGGATTTTGGCCAAACAAAATGGAATCTCATTTATTTATTTTTAACATTGTATAATTGTTCTATCTTTTACAATTATTTGCTAACAAAACTACACAATATAGCAATTTTTTTTCCATTAGACAAATGTATGTGATAATAATGGAAGCTACACTGTTTAGAAATATTAATGCCTTGTTAAGATTGTGTTGATATTGAGAGATGTTTAAGAGCCTATTACATTGCAGTAAATATTTGATTTGCTGCAAAATATCACATTCTTGTAAGAAATAAGATGTTTGTTTGTTTTATGTTTGTTATGAAATTCGCTTACAAGTTTTGTTTCTGGAAGAATATCTATAAACCCTGTTAAATAACTGCTTTTTAAGACAAGTTTATTATTTTTTCGTTTATAAATACAGTTGAGGGTTCAAATGCAAGGCGCCTAGCAACAGGTTTAACAAACCGTTGGTGGTGGTTGTAATTGGCGAATAAATGAATAGCTTAAAAATCTGGCCACCGATACTTTACAACCCTATCTGATGTGTGTGTGTGTGTGTGTGTGTGCGTGTTTCTGCAATTGCACATTTTGGCCCGACATGCCGGCAACTCTGATGTGTGTGGAGTTGGTAATCAGCTGGCCGGTGGTGGCTGGTCAATGGCCGCTCCACTCTACTCATGATTGGACGCAATCGTCTGACCACCGCGGCTCTAAAATAGTAGCAGTGAGTGCAGTTGGTCAGGGTTGCCCTATTTTTAAAGTGTTTGAATGTTATTAGTTTCCTCAAAAATGATTTTGAAGACTTTTTAGCCAAACATTCAAATATATGAAATAAAAAAGGTTAAGTCGTGAGTTAATAATCAAAATAGATAATAGTTTTATTTCCATCAATTCCAATCTGACAACCCTACCACCCACTAGTTGTCTCATCACTTCGCTTGGCAACAACAAACAGTTTGTGCCAAGCTTGAACGCACAACCAAATAAACCATCCAGCTCAACTAAACCAACGGACAGGCTTATTGTTGACTGCATTGTTCCAAAGTTCCCACTTGTTTTCCTCTTGTGTGAGCACACATATTTTGATTTTGTTTTCTTCCCTCTCTTATCCATGCACACACACACACACTGTCAGTCAGTAATTTCGAACCGTTCAACCGTTGATTGTTTTGTGTTTTTTTTTTTTTTTTTTTAATTAAATATACTTTATTGAATCTTTCTTATAATAATTACATTTGGTTTACATAATAAGTGGTCAGCTGTGGCTCTTCAGCTTTAGTTTGCTTTTCGTGATTTAAACACTGTTTATTTTTATAACTTTAAAAGTATATGATTTATCATTTTTGTAACACTAGGTACAATGAGGAAAAAAAATGTTAAGAAAACATAACCTAACCTAAAACTAACTTAATCTTACCATAAACTAAACCAATCCTTAAATCAAGGGGTATTCAGATATAGCACATTTTTCCCTGAATTTCAAACATTTTTCTTGAATCTTCTGATCCAACATTTTAACTTCTGCTAATTCATGAACCTCACTTGATCTTGTCCAGCCAGGAACATTCAAAACCATTTTGAGTACCTTGTTTTGGACACGCTGGAGCTTCAATTTATGAGTTCTAGCGCAACACTCCCAAACAGGTACTGCATACT
This sequence comes from Culex quinquefasciatus, assembly GCF_015732765.1. NCBI lineage: Eukaryota > Metazoa > Arthropoda > Insecta > Diptera > Culicidae > Culex > Culex quinquefasciatus. The sequence continues at coordinate 47,448,381 of NC_051862.1, read as the reverse complement.
CAATAACGGGGTAAATTATTTGTTTGTAAACTGCTAACTTATTTTTCAAAGATAGCTTTTTTTTTTTTTTTTTTTTTTTTTAATTTATATTTATTCAAATTTCTTTTCCATGTACATTCATTCAGTTAAAATATTATTGAGTGTCCAATCACAAACGATGACTTTTCACCTCAATTTTAAATACTAGCAACTTTCATTTATTCATGAAATATTGTAGCTTTCGCTATTCAGTGATTTCAAATGTAGGAGGTCCTACATGTACAAAAGGGAAAAGGGATACCTTAAAACTAACTTATAAACTATATAAAGAGCGGATCAATGCAGCTGAAGACTGCAATGATTTTTGTCGAAATGCATCTAATATCTTATTGGACATAACATCCAAAGTGTCAACATCGGCTAATTGATGAAGTTCACTGGTGCTGAACCAGGGAGGAAGTTTCAGAATCATTTTCAGAATTTTGTTCTGAATCCTCTGAAGTTTTTTCTTCCTGGTTAAGCAACAGCTTGTCCAGATCGGCACAGCATAAAGCATGGCAGGTCTGAAAATTTGTTTATAAATTAACAGTTTATTCTTGAGACAAAGTCTAGAATTCCTGTTTATAAGTGGATACAAACATTTAATATATTTGTTACATTTAACCTGGATACTTTCAATGTGATCCTTGTAAGTAAGGTTTTTGTCAAAACCAAGTCCAAGATATTTCACTTGATCCTCCCACTTTAAATTTACCTCATTCATCTTTATAATGTGATGACTTTTTGGTTTAAGAAAATCAGCCCTTGGTTTGTGAGGGAAAATAATAAGTTGAGTTTTTGCAGCATTTGGAGTAATTTTCCATTCTTTCAAATAAGAATTGAAAATATCCAAGCTTTTGTAATCTTCTTGTGATGACACGAAGGCTTCTGCCTTTGGCGGAGATGCTTGTGTCATCAGCAAAAGTGATTTCTGACATCCTGGGGCAAATCAGGCAAGTCAGAAGTAAAAATATTGTATAAAATTGGACCCAAAATACTTCCTTGAGGGACGCCAGCACGTACAGGTAGTTGATCAGATTTGCTATTCTGATAACATACCTGCAGAGTACGATCCGTCAAATAATTTTGAATAATTTTCACGATATAAATCGGAAAATTAAACCTTTTCAATTTCGCAATCAATCCTTTATGCCAAACACTGTCAAATGCTTTTTCTATATCAAGAAGAGCAGCGCCAGTAGAATAGCCCTCAGATTTGTTGCTTCGAATTAAATTTGAAACTCTCAACAACTGATGAGTAGTTGAATGCCCAAGGCGAAATCCAAATTGCTCATCAGCGAAAATTGAATTTTCATTAATGTGCGTCATCATTCTATTAAGAATTATTCTTTCGAATAATTTACTAATAGATGAAAGCAAACTAATGGGCCGATAGCTTGAGGCTTCAGCAGGATTTTTATCCGGTTTCAAAATCGGAATTACTTTGGCATTTTTCCAACTACTGGTTCAAAGATAGCTTTGATTTTTTGTTAATTGAAGGATACAAACACCTGATGAGAATGCTGCACTTGTTCAATATTTTATCTACATGCTGCCGAAACAAAAGTTTCGAGTCAAGTATGAGACCTAAATAGACAACTTCCTTTGACCAGGGTATCGAAACATCATTCATTTTAATCAAAACATCATCCTTTGGGACAAATCTGGCCGATTTGGAAAGTGGAAAAATGATGGTTTGAGTTTTGGCTGCATTTATGCGAATTTTCCAGTCGCCAAAGTATTCGGAAAGAACGTCAAGACCCTTCTGAAGACGGCCAACTAAATATCTGGTTATTTTACCCTTATAAATAACGGCAGTGTCATCAGCAAAAAGTGACAACACACCATTACCAGGAAGAGTAGGCAAATCAGATGTAAAAATATTGTACAGAAGTGGGCCAAGAATACTTCCTTGGGGAACCCCAGCATCAATGTTGAATAATCCAGAAGCAATCCCATTCAGAAAAACCTTGAACGATCTCTCCGAAAGATAGTGCTGGATAATTTTGATAAGATACATTGGAAAACCGTATAAATACAGTTTATGTATCAAACCATCATGCCAAACATTGTCAAAAGCCTTCTCAACATCCAACAAAGCCATAGCAGTTGATTTAGACTCAAGCTTGTTCTGCTTGATGATTTTAGTTACTCTCGTAAGCTGATGAGCAGTATTATGTCCCTTTCGGAAGCCAAACTGCTCGTTCAAAATTATATTATTATCGTTGGTAAAATCCAAAAGCCTTGAATAGATGACCTTCTCAAAGAGTTTGGACAGACTACTCAAAAGACTAATGGGACGATAACTTGTTGGCGATGTTGGATCTTTTGAGGCTTCAAAATTGGTATGACTTTGCCCAGCTTCCAATTGGTGGGGAAGTAACCAAGTTGCAAACATTTATTGAAAATATTGGCTAGATGTTGAAAGAACTGATCACTCTGTTTTTTCAACACCAGATTAAAATGTTATCAAAGCCTGGAGCTTTCATATTTTTCATTTGTTTAACTGCAACTTTGACTTCCTCACCAGAAACATGGGAATCTGCAGGAAATTCAAAGGTAGAGTCATTGATTGTTGAAATACTATTGGCAACTGATGTTTCTTTACGGCTGGTCATGGAAGCGCCAAGATTATGTGAACTAACAAAATGAAGCCCAAGTGCATTTGCCTTTTCCTCGGATGTAATCAAAGGAGAATCCTCAACAATAAGAGGAGGAATAGGCTTTGGTTTGTTTTTAAGAACTTTTGAAAGTTTCCAAAATGGTTTTGAATAATTCCCAAGCTGGCTTACATGTTTTGAAAATTCTTGATTTCTGATATTGTCAAGTCGGTCTTGTATGATTTTGTTCAAATTGTTCACTGAAATCTTTTGTCATAGTCCCCAGTCCGTTGATATTGTCTCCTATAAACATTCCTAAGTCTAATCAAGTGTTTAGTATCTACGTCAATATCAGTTACCTTAAAATTAACAGGAACCTCTCGAACGTTGGCAGCCTCTGCTTGGTTGATAGCCTGCTGGATCACCTCCAGCGAACGATCAATATCGGCAGAAGTTTCCGGGTGTTGATCATAGTCGATGTTGCTGTCGACCACTTGCTGAAACTGCTGCCAGTCAACGTTGTGGTAATCTTTCCGGGTTGGTTGCCGCTGCGGAGTAACGGAAGCTCCAACCTCCACAACCACCGGATAGTGATCAGAACTCAACTCTTCAAACACCTCAGGATGAGCCACGTTCTCAGCCATATTGGTAATGAAGAAGTCGATGATTGAGTGATTCCCAGACCGAGCCACCCTCGTTGGACGATCCGGACTCACAACGTTGTAGTATCCGTTTTGCAGATCGTTGTGCAGAATCACTCCGTTCCGATTCCTCCTGCTGTTGCCCCAAACTTCATGCTTCGCGTTGAGGTCACCAGCGATGATGTACTTTGCGCTCCGCCGTGTCAGCTTCTGGATATCGCTCTTCAGTTTTGCTGCTGAACCATCTCTGGCATTCACCTGACGTGGACAGTATGCAGCAATGAAGAGTACTGGGCCAACCGAAGTGGGAATTTCCACTCCAACGGCCTCGATGATGTCCAGCTTAAAGTGTGGCAGCCGGCGTGGCTTGAGATCACGATGAACAGCGACAAGCACACCTCCTCCTCCAGAGGTGGTCCTATCGAGCTGCGTCGCGATCTTGTAGTTTTGCAGATAAACTTTTTCACCGGGCTTCAGATGAGTTTCCGTGATGGCAGCTACGTCGATCTCCTTCTCGCGAAGAAAATCCACCAGCTCTAAATTCTTCCTCCTAATGGAGCAAGCGTTCCAATTCAGCAGCTTGAGGGACCTACGATCCATACTGGATGACGAACGAGGTCAGCACTTCAATCTGCTGGGTCTTGGTTTTGCATCCACGCAGTGCAGCGGACATCTGTTTGAAAATATTGAGGAGTTCGGTTGAGGTGTAAAGATCATTACCATTTTCCTCAACTGCTGGTTCTTGGGTTGGTCTTGGCTCCTGGCTGAAGCCCGGTGGTGGCGGTCTCGGCTCCTGGCTGGAACCCGGCCGTGGATGATTCATCTCAGCTCTCTTCCTGGGATCCAACGGCAACGGTGCCAAGTTTGGGACCTGGCGTCGCGGTTGAAGAGGTGGAAAATTTTGCTCCACCAGGGCTGGAGGAGTTCTACGACGCTGAGGCTGATTCTTCGTCGATGCTTGCTGCCGAATTTTCACGAACTCAGCTCTCTTGGGGCACTTTCGGTCGGTTGACGAGTGCTCACCGTTGCAGTTGAGGCACTTCACCAGCGAATCTTGGATGCACTGGGATGTGATGTGCGCATCGGTACCACATTTGGCGCAACGACGCTTCAGGTGGCAGTTCTTACCTCCGTGCCCGAAACCCAGGCAGTTGAAGCATTGTGTGACGTCACGATGCACTGGTCGGTATCGCTCCCACGACACGATAATGTTGAAAACCGCTCGAATTGCCTTCAGCTCAGGAAGCGTCGTCGATCCCTTAGCCAAATGCAGCAGGTAGAGCTGGTCACGGTACTTGATGTCTTTGTTGCGTCGGCTCATTTTGTGCACGGCCAACACATCCAGTTTCAAAACTTTTAGCTCGGCAGCTAATTCCTCCACTGGCATGTCGTACAGACCTCTGACGACGATTTTGTACGGCTTATCCATGGCGACATCATGGGTAAAGTACTCCGCCTCGTTTTCGGTCAAGTAATCCTTGACCAGTTGATAGTGCTGCCTGGATTGCACCAGCACCTTAAATCCGTCCTGACACAGACGAATGTTGCCTAGGACTTTCCCAGACTTGATGAGTTCAACCAGCCCCGCTCGAAAGTCGATCGTTGCTGCTGATTGTCGCACATAAAAAGGAGGCAGTTTCTCCTTTCGCTGTTTCACTTCATTCTCCTTTGCTTCCGCTACCTGGTCCTCGTCAGGCAGTCCAGCAAACTTGTTGTTCTTCAATAGCTGCTCCTCGTGCGACGAAGAGTTCTCCTCCTCCTCATCCATCGGTACAGTACCGTCGCTCTTTTTCGTCTTTTTGCTGTTCGATGTCACTTCCAAAAGCACCTTCCTTTTGGAAATCCCCGGTTTTTGGCCATCAGTTGAGGCCTCAACCTTCCTTTTGGAAATTCCCACTTTTTTGCCTGCTTGAGCCGCAGGTAGGGCAATATTGCCGGCGTTTTGCGCCGGGACGCGACGAGTCATGTTGATTCAGACAACCTTCACCAACGAATGCTCGGATAACAATGATTGTTTTGTGTTGTTTTCGAGCTCTGGCTGACTGGCGCTGCTGGTCCAGTTCCGTCACGAAGATGCGGAATTTCCGGAACGCATCGCCAGCGCACACAGTTCATCCGTCGTCAGATCCAAGAGCCAGAACTGGTGAAGTCACTGGAGCAGGGCAGCCACCACTAGAAAGGTGGCTATTTACAACACTGGAAGTTCTATGGAAAGCAATGGTGTCATGTGCACAAAAAAATATATATTATGCAATATTTAAAAGCGTAAGTTAATGTTTTGAAGGAAATAATCAGTGAACTTCACTGTGAAAAAAGATTATTTAAAAATTATTGCTCTAAACTCGTCTAAACTAGGTTATCCGAATGCCTTGCGAACAAATTTCCTCAAATAAGGAAAAAAATCTTATTCTTGTTTTGAGTCGTTGAGCTCAAATATGACCCCAAAAATGCTTTAAAGTGATTTTTATTTTTTAATTTTCTTTTATAATGGTATAACATATTGAGAAAATGCGTCAACTACACAAATATGACTTTAATCGAATAAACGAACTCAAATTTGTTCTAAAAAGTGAGAAAATCGATAAAAACGACAAAACAATTTTTCTTTGATTCGATTACCCGAAGTTGATAAGAAACCTTCTGATATTCGATCTTCTGAAAAACAAAACATCGGACAATCCAGGCTTTGGATAACTGAATGTGGACTGTAAATGGTTAAAAAGAACAATATTTTTGATGTTGACAAATAAACAACGAAATGTTCAATAACATGAAAGAATTCAAATCATATTCTCACTAAGATCATTTGAGCAACTCTCTACGAAATCGGCCAATTTCGACCATTTTTATTTTTGAAGTTTTTAATTGGCTAAAACTTTGTGGGAGCCTTCCCTATGACCAAAGAAGCTATTTTGTGTCATTGGTTCACCCATACAAGTCTCCATACAATTTTGGCTGCTGTCCATACAAAAATGGTATGTACATATTCTAACAGCTGTAATTTTTGAGTGAATTTTCTGATCAATTTGGTGTCTGCGGCATAGTTGTAGGTATTGTTGAGGACTTTTGAGAAAAAAATAGGTACACGGAAAAAAAATTGCAGATTTTTTTATCAACATTTTTTTTATGTTTTAGGGGACAAACATCCGCAACTTTTGAGCCATAGAGAAACATGGTCAAAAAATCTGCCGCCGAGTTATGAATTTTTGAAAAAATAGTGATTTTTGGAAAAAATGAAGTTTCATGCAAAAACAAGTTTGACATTACTTTTTAATGCAAAATTTAATTTGCAATCGAAAAGTACTTTACAGATTTTTTGATAAAGGGCTCCGTTTTCAAGATATAGCCAACGAAAGTTTGATTTTAGCGAAATATTTGCAGTTTTTCAATTTTTAAAAATAGTGACCATGAGTGACCATTTCTAAAAATATTTTCGCCTTCCTCACCTTACTGAGGAAAGGCTATAAAATCACTCGAAAACTGAACTTCTCAATTAGACCTCCTAGACCCACCTTCATGTATACCTATCGACTCAGAATCGAATTCTGAGCAAATGTCTGTGTGTGTGTGCGTGTGTAGGAATGTGGGTCTGTGCACCAAAAAATATGCACTCGATTAGTAAAGTACTTCAAAAGTTATGCTAAAAAAACGATTTTGACTAAAGTCCGGAAGATTGTAAAAAGGGTGGTTTTTGTAAGAAACCCCAGTATGTTATACATTTTTAGAAAGGTATTTAAAAGACCTTTCCAACGCGACCAATACATTGAAGATCTGACAACCCTATCAAAAGTTATTAGCAATTAAGTTTTATTTATGCACTTTTTGGAAGCCGGATCTCAGATATCATGATGAAAACGTTGTCCAGATCTATCATGCAACCCGTCGTTGAACAGGTAATCAAAAGACCTTTCCAACGCGTCCAAAACATTGAAGATCTGACAACCCTATCAAAAGTTATAAGCACTTAAGAGTTATTTATACACTTTTTGGAGGCTAGTTCTCAGATATTTAGATGAAAACGTATTTTTTTTTTGGGAGGGTGATCCAGCCGCACATCGTTGATGTTGAAACCTCTAAACTGGGCCCTCGTCCTGTCACGTCCGTCAGTAGTCTTGTCGTACATTACAACTAGAATCAGATCTGCCAATGAATTAGTACACTTCGACCAAATAAACACTGACGCTGTATGAATCTGACTATAGAATAAATGCACAGTTGTGTGTTATTCATAAGTCCAAAATGTTCAATTATTCATATAAGTCCAAATATTCATTTGCGGATAACTACCTAACTTGAATTGAATACAAGATTTAAAGCAACCTATCCGAAAGCTACTCTTATCTCAAATCCCCGACATTTTAATTATTAACCAAAAAAAAACGTTTCTTTTAAAACCTGTCTGGCTTCTTTTAAAAAACAAAAAAAAAATAACAGTTGATATTTCACAAGTCGTGAATTGAAAAAGAGACGACCATTTTTTCGTCAGAATTCCAGTAGATCCTCGATTCGCAACAATGGTCGATACAATCATAATCCGACAACCGTTAGTTCAACAGATCAACGAATTTAGTCCGATATCATTTCACTATTGATTGATCAAGACTCTATGGAAATTTTGACAAATCAGAATGGTTTTTATGCTACTTGAATGAAAATCACCGATTCTGATAGAATTACTAAATTCACTGTTACTAATTTTGTCCCTAAATAACTAAAGGCAAAGTATAAAAAGTTGATAAGTATAGTTAAAATCCTAAATTCTACAAACACTATTTTTTTAAACCCGCATCCTAACCTGACACCCACATTAAGATAGGGAAAAATCACATATGTAGCGATTCATTGTACAAATGTAATATTTCCACTATCAGAGAACCTCCTTATCTCGATGACAGCTTACCGGCCATCGATTAAGCCCTGAGACTACGCCAAAGTGGGTTCTCGCAGCATGAAGTGGTGTCCATGTGTAAAAATGGAAGCTTCAGCAATATACTGAACACATACCTACAACTTTGCCGAAGACACCAAATTGATCAGAAAGTTCACTCAAAAGTTACAGCTGTTTGAATATTTACATACCATTTTTGTATGGACAGCTGCCAAAATTGTATGGAGACTTGTATGGGTGAACCAATGACACAAAATAGCATGTTTGGTCATAGGGAAGGCCCCCACAAAGTTTGAGCCAAATCAAAAAAATACAAATAAAATCCATTTCCGGTTTTGGTAGAGATATCTGATATTCTGAGTTTCCTGAGCCTGAACCAACCAATTCAGGAAATTCTCGAGAGCGGCGGGTTCTGCTCCAGTTTCCCAAGCAATTCTGTTGCCTTTGCTGTTGATAATGATGATGATCATGGGAAGTGTGCAATAAACCGGAGCGAAACATTCCGGCGAAGCTAGCAAACAGCTGATGAAGAACACCAAGAAGAACGGACTTTCTGGCTGGCTTCACTTTGATCTTGACTTTCCGAACACTGACTGTTCGGACATTTACACGGGGTGCTGGCCGCAAGTGTGAACTGACTGACAGTGTGGCAGTGAAAGTGTGGAGAGGCGAGCAAATTGTGAACTTCCGGGTTCTCTGGTGGCGAACTTGGCCACCAGTGCTTTAAACTGTGTTTTATACTTTTTTCGAGTTCTTTTGAAAGTCTGATTTTTTAAGAAAATAATGCATTTTAATTGTAAGTTTGTTAAGTATAGTTTTAATTGTTGAATCGTTTGACAATTATCAAACCACCCACAGACATGCACATTATATTTGTATTTTATTGTGCCTCCATGGTTTTATAACCCAGCAGCAGCACCGAGACCAGTCACAGGAAATAACTTGTCAGCCTTTTTGTGTTATTATTATGGTGCACCACCTCCCTGACGGTAAAACCAAAAGTTGAACCCGAAACCGAAAAAAATGACGAAAATTAAAATAAATGACCCCGTTTATGAGCGAGTCATGCGATTGCCGGCGTTGGGAAACGTAAAAAAACGACAACAAAAACTTTCTGGTTATGTTTTTCCCGGGTACTTAATGTTTTCCGTCTAGCACTATTTATTTTCGGAGTGTTTGGAATCGAAACTGGTCTACCAAGACAAAAACAAAAAACCATTTCGAATTTTGTCTACGGAGACCGCAACCGAAAAAAAACAAACGGAAATATGCTGGTCCAATACAATTCCCAGTGGAGGAGTGGACGGGGGAAACATTGCATGTCCTTAACCTTCTTAATTTAAATTTTATTACTGTTCGTATGCGCCCGGAGAGGCGTTCGTGACGGAATTGAGTGACGGTGACGGTATTTTTTGTTTAACTGCCTGGCCCGGAATAGCTGCAGCCGGCGGAAGGAACTTGGGGTGAATTAATTTTAAGTGCCCTTCCAGATGAGTGAAAGTCTAATTAAATGCCGAATGGTGGTAGTACAGAAGCAGCAGCAGCATCAGCCAGCACATATTCCGGAATTCCTGGCACCGATGGCACCACATACAGGAGCAATGGTTCGCTGGAAACAGATCAAGAAATAAAAATGAATTGCAGCAGTTTGGTTGAGCATTAAACGGGAACGATGAGCTGACAGTGCATGGGATGAGCACCAACTGACTTTTAGTGCAAAAAAAAAAAACTGACGATACAACAGTTAAACCTCGTGACTGAAGCAGGAAGGTATTTGTTGCATTCATCACCTTACTGCGGAAATGCTATAAAATCAAAAGTTCAAAATGAACTTCTGGTGTTTTTTTTTAAAGGTCCAATAAACCAAATTTCCAGTTTTTGCTTTTTGGGTGTTTTTGAAACCGCCTTGAGTCAGGGGTATTGGAAAACACCCAAAAAGCAAAAACTCAAAATTTGGTTTATTGGACCTTTTCAAAAAAATCTCCAGACTTCTTAATTCGATCTATCAAATTCTGAGCAAATGAATGTGTATGTTGATTAAAAAATTGTCACTCGATTATCGCGGCACTGTCTGAACCCATTATGCCCATTTTTAACTCATTCGATCCGTATCGAGGTTTAAAGACGCTATTAAAAATTATAGCAAAGCAATCCACTTTAACGACCCCGGGTCTTTTGTGGGCTTCTGCTCATTTCTAGGCGTCCGAAGGTTATGTGTGGTGAGTCACTCAAAACCTCTTTTACGCAAATGGACCGACGTTTTACTTCCCCATCCGATAGAAGGCCACTAGGATAAGGCGGGAATCGAACCAGCGCCCCATAGCAACTTAGGGATCGGCAGCCGAAGCCGCTAACCACAGCGCCACGAGGCCCTCCCGATTAAAAATTATAACGTTCAGTTAAGTACTTCAAAAATTATTCTGAAAAAACGATCTTGACTAAAGTTCGGAAGATTGTAGGAAGGGCAGTTTTTGTAAGATAACTCGTCATGTTATACATTTTGAGAAAGGTAATTTAAAGACCTTTTTAACGAACCCAAAAGCTTGAAGTTGTGCATGATTCGATTATCCGAAGTCCTTTACAAACCTTCGGATAATCGAGTCAGGACTGTGTTACATCTGGGAATGAATCAGAAAAAATGTTTTAATTTACATCATAAAAGAGGTAATATTAAACCTTCAAATGTAGAATTTTTTTAACAACAACAAAAAAGGTTATAGGACCTTTAAAAACTCAATTAAACCTCCCACATTTACTATTTTTTACTTTGTACTTTTTTTTATGTAAAGAGACTACATTTTTTTAATTGACGTTTGATTAAACTTTTTTTCAGGTGAGCCAGTTTCAGTTAATAGTGTTGTCGAAATATGCATTAGTAAAAATTACATATCGGATGGAATAGGAAATAAAATCTTTGCCATAATAATGATAATTGCATACACAGTAAAAAAATCATGACATTATAACATCTGATACGGGGCACATCTTTCATGTCAGAAAAAATGTGAAACTTTACCGCTGAAAATTTGTAATTTTACCACTTTTCTTGAGTAATGCCGCTTTTTCAGTCTAAATTGAAGTAAAGTTATATCTAAGGCTACCAACTGTACGGAATTTTTCCTCACCGTACGGATTTTCGACTCTCTCCGCGAATTTTTATCAGGCCGGAATTTGTGTACGGAATTTTTCGCATTATACGGATTTGTACGGAATTACGACTTTTTTTTTAAATTGAATTGCTTTTCTGGTCTGGCTAAAACTTTTGCTAATAAGACAATTTTATTTAACTGTAAATTTGCTATACACAGAAAAAAATCTATTCTCGTAATCGTGAATTAAGTTCATGAATGTGGGAACCACGAAGGAATTTATTCATGAGTATGGTGCATTTGCACCATAAACGTGAATATATTCCTTCGTGGTTCTCGCATTCGTGAATTTAATTCACGATTTCGAGAATTGGCTTTTTTGAGTTGATTATCAATTATTGTTCTTTTCAAATTTCTTACAAAACATATTTATCCGATAAAAGATCCAAAGACTTTCTAAAGCATGTGAAAACCTGTAAACATTTTAATTACAAATCTAGAGCTTTCTTAGAAGGTCCTATAAGCTATTGCGTTTCGCATATTTTGGGACATTTTCAAAAAAAAAAAAAAGCTCTGGAAATGTTTTTATGAGAACGATGTTATTTTTAAAAGCAAACTTGACACTTCGAAAAATTTTAAACGATGAAAAAAATGGAATAACATTAACCCTCTACAGCCCAATTTTTTCGATTTTTTTTATTTTTCTAGTGTTTAGGAGGTCATTTTGAGCATCTTTTGTTCTACGAAAAACTTTACTTCTCTTGTTTTATGATTTTCTTGTTTCATTTTTAATATTTTAGTTTGCATTTATCTTGCTGAGTTATTGTTTGTTTTTGGTAGTATTCTATTCTACCACCTATCTATTTTTTCATGTTTTCATAGCCACTTTTTTCAATTTTTTGCTTGTTTTTCACATTTTCTGAAATAAAATGGCACCATTATCATTAAATTGTAAATAAATGCGTAGAGGCATAGTCTGGGACACTAGAAAAATTACTGCATACTTCTTTTTACAAAAAATATGGGAAATGTTAGTAAAAATATAGCCAAAGTTGACACCTAAATAAATTACATTTTTGAAAACATTGGCAAAGTCACATAAAACAAGTAAAACTTCCAACCCATAAATTTTCTAAAATTTGAAGAGTTCTTCTTTCCAACGCTTTTTAAAGATCAAAAATTGGTTGAAAAATGGATTTTCAGCGATTTTTTAAATTGAAGCCCGTCTAAGGGCGGGGTTTGGTTGTAGAGCGTTAAGGTTTGATTCAACAAATCGCGGTTTATTTTGTGAATATTTTAAAAAGTGCAAGTCATGAGATTCCAAATTTATATAAATTATTCCATGACAGTGTCTTTGTAATACCATGGTGTCGAATCGGCAAAGTGTACGGAATTTTGCTCAGCAAGAGTTGGTAGCCTTAGTTATATCAAAAAAGTGGTAATATTCCACCTTCCAAAATTACACATTTTGAAGTATGGAAAATTTGATTAACGAAATGAAAATGAAAAGAAAAAGGTACCTAAATTTCAGGGCTGTGGAGTTGGAGTCGGAGCCGGTGGAGTTGGGTCTTTTTGAGGACCCAGAGTCGGAGTCGACAAAACTCAAACAGCTGGAGTCGGAGTTGAACTCAGAATCGGCTAAATTTTGTGAGCTGGACTCGGAGTCGGAGCCGAAAATTTCAGATAACCTGGAGTAGGAGTCGGAGTTACCTGAAATTCAACAAAAAATATATGTTTTACTTGTTCAGTATTTGTTATGATGCAGGTTTATTCACTGCGTTGCCATTGTTTTCATTTTTAAAGAGATTTATCAGATGCCATCACACTCAAACCCCGATGGTTTGACATCAACTGTTGTCAAACGAACGGGGTCACTTTTTGTTTGACACCCCTTTTACACAAAGTTCACACACACAACCAAACGTTTGTTTTGATAGTGTGCGTAAGCGCCGTGTAAAAAGCAACAGTTCGTCACTTTTAAGTTTTTTTGTTTTAATAACGTTTAAAACATGTTATCTAGAGCCAACAATTTGTTGAAAGTTGGAGTCGGAGTCGGATTTGGAGTCGGCTAGAGTTGGTAGGCCGGAGTTGAATTCGGATTCGGAGTCGGTTGGAGCTGAAAGCCTGAGCCGGAGTCGGGGTCGACTGAACTCAGAAGGCTGGAGTCGGAGTCGGAGTCGCTTAAAATATGACCCGACTCCGCAGCCCTGCTAAATTTGGTAAAATCAATTTCTCCTCTCGTATCTCCAATAATAGCAATTTTAGCAATTGTGTTCGTCTAATTATGATTATTTAAATTTGAAAATGTTGAAAATCCAAAAACAACAATTTTTTTTGATAAAAAAGTCATTAATTTTGTTGTTTAATAACTTATGTGAAATGTGTGCCTAATTTAAGTTTGCAGGGCTACTGAATTGAGACTTTAAAATTGTTGTTTAAGGTTGATTACTTGATTTACTAACCAGTTCTTGAATTTTAATAGAGATTAACCTAATTAAATCTATATTGTTGTTACAAAACTCAGAACTTCAAATGAGCTTGATACAGAATCCAAGTTTTAATATTATTCCAATCATTCATTTAATTAAATTTTAATTGTTTTGATATATATTTTTAAATTTTCTTTAAAATAAATAGTTTTATAACAAAGTTCTGTTTGAACAAAAAAAAATTGTCATCTAAAACTGAAAAATTAAATTATGAAATATTGAATGAAATGAATGTTTAGAAATATAAAGTATTATCAAAACATCATTTGGTTGATAAAAATGTGTCTAAATTATCTTATAAAAGGTGTCCATGTGACCCTAAAAAGGATGTCAATGTTTCCTCACCAGGTATATGTCCAATTTACTCCATAGTGCAGGATGCTCAAAGTTTTTGAATAACGGGCCAAATTTAAAGCTCTCATAAGCTTGAGGGCCAAACTAGAGTAAAAAAATTAATCTATAAAACTGTAAAATATCATCTATCCGTTGAGGTTTTTTTTTCTAATTTCCAGCATTTTTAGAACATTTTTGTCATTTAATTAAATGTTCGTTTTGTACAAGAAGCTTCCAATCAATTGATTAATTTTTATTAAAATCAGAAAAATGGATGAAAAATGACAAAAATAAAAAAAAACATAAAAAAATATGATTGAAAAAAGTTGCAAAAAATCTCCACATAATCTAAACTAATATACTGATAGTGCAGAAAATGTTCTGTTGCATCCAAATTATTAAAAATTAATATTTAAATTTAATGGAATTTAAATTGCATTGTTACCATCCTGCTTTCAGAAAGATAACATCTCGACACAAAGCTAAAAGTTGAAGTTATGCCAAGATAATGAAAACCTTCTTTCTTCCTTACCGCACTTACTTAGACACTCAGACTTTTCACCCGCAATTTCGCATATGTTTCGGAAATATCATTAAATAAAAAAAAGAACCTGTAAACATACATCACAGTCGGTGTAACGTTCGATCCGTACACCACCATCCCCACCACACCAGGTGGCAGGTATATGACACACGTTTTATGACCCGACGAAACTCACTCGGCGCCCGTAAAAAAAGAATCCATCAAACACGGCGGGGCATCGACTTTCATTAGACGGGAACAGTTCTTTCCCGCTGGAAGTGCTCTTTTAATTAGTGCTCCCGGGGGGCGAGGGAATATTTTGATAGATGGGAGCACAGGTTTATATTCAATTTTGAAATTTTACTGTGAGCCACACATACACATACACACTTAATTTTGCACCATATTGACCATAAAGATGTTTTACTGCTCAAAAAAGATTTCTTTTGCATAAATGATCATAATATGATTTAATTAAAAATGTCAGAAATTCATTGAAACTTATTTTAATCAAAAATTCATATTTCACTAGTTAATTAGGTTCCAATAAATTTATGCTTGCCATAACATCGTTTGCCACATGTTTTTAAATTCCTTACTATTCCTCCAAAGCAACATTTATCAACTACCAGATGTTCCCGAATAAAGTCTGTAAATTCTCCAACCCAAAAAAGAAAACCCATACTTCAATCAACATAACTTATTGCTCTTTCTCAAACTTCCCACCACATCGCCGGGCGCCATCATCTGGTCCCGCATTTCGGTTACAAGACGAACCAAAAAAAACACACACTACATGCTGTAAGGCTGAATAAATTCATTCACAGTCGTCCGGGCGTCAATTTGACAGACTTACAATAAACTCGACTCTCTCGCGCCCTCGCGTAATGGAACCGAAACGTAACAAATTAATTTATGGCACCACCAGGCCTGGTTGATTTTCGGGCTGTATTTCCTTTTTCCTCACACTTTTTTTTATCGCACTTACCAATCATCTGTCTCAATGGGATACTTATTATTTTTAGGGAAATGCATTACTGAAAAAGTACATTAACAAGATGCGAAAAATTTGAGCAAGTTTGATGTTCAAATCTGGAATTTTATTTTAAAAGGTCCAATAAACACTTTTTTATTTATTGCTCTTTGATTTTTTTTAAAATAAATATGTCTTAATTAAACTTTCTTATAATAATCACATTTCTTTTACATGCTAAGTGGTATGGCCTAATGCTCTTCATCTTTGTTGTATTTTTCGTTTTATTATTGAGCAATTCCACCTCAAATCAAGATTTTTTCTGGTACCTTTGTACCCGACCCTCTCAGATTTTAATGAAACTTTGTAGACATGTTATCCTAAGCCTATATAAGCCATTTTTGTGTATATGGAGCCAATAGTACACAAAAATAACATTTGAGAAGGGCGTAAGGTATTTAAAAAATGTATTTAGCTATTTATAAATTACTGTAACTCGAAGCCGTTGCGTCGTATCAAAAAGTGGTCAAAGACAAACTTGTAGGAAATTGGACAGGCTTTCTGAAAAAAAAATACACTGAAACAAAAATACACGCCACTTCTATGAGATTTTTTGATTTTTAAATCTAAAACTCAAATTTAAAGGTGATGACACAATTTTTTTCGTTAAAAATGTTTGAGGAAATAGCCTTAAATGTGACAAAAAGACACACGAAAAATGCAGGGTGGTATGTCTCTCCTAAAAAAATACAAAAATCTTTTACTCAACTGTTTTTTTTTTTTTTTTTTTTGGAAAGTGGTCTTAGCTTCGAAATTTTGAAAAACAGGTAGTGGGAATCGATTCCTCAGACAATTTTGCATAAAAGTCTCCATATTGACCATTGTCCTATGTCCAATCCTTGGGAAGATGCAGCGGTTTAAAAAATAAAAATGTTGAAAAAACTTTTTTTTTTTGTACTTTTTGGCTATTTCTATATGACAGACTTGGTTTTCAGTCTCGTAAATATTTTTACCGGAAAGCTCGTCCAATTTCCCATTAGTTTGCCTGTGACAGCTTTTGATTTGACTCGATTTAATATTTAAGTAAGCTAATTTACTATCTAGGTTTCTACCACACTGAAAAAATGTTCTATTTTCAGTTGTTAGCAATTTAATTATGCTTTTATCTGTAAGCCTTTATATCCAATTGAAATGCTGTCAAAGACAAACTTATGGGAAATTGGACGAGCTTTCCGGTAAAAATATTTACGAGAATGAAAAGCCAAGTCTGTCATATAGAAATTGCCAAAAACTACCATGAAACCCGTTTTTTCAACATTTTTATTTTTAAAACCGCTGTATATTCCCAAGGATTGGACATAGCAAAAACAGAAAATTTGGTTTATTGGACGTTTCTCAACATGATAAAGTTTGTTTAAATCAATATGCTCAAATGTCACTGCAAATATTTTTCAAAGTTGATGTCACTTCCACCTTTTGAAAATCAGGAAACATAAAATATGTTTTCAAAAAATTTCAAAATTTTAATGCAAATACAAGTTTAATCAACTGAAAACAAACTGAAAGGCATTTTCCAGCGATGACAATCATCATAATTACCATATTTGGGCTATATTAAGGGACTTCAAAAAATATTTGCAACGCTCTGAATTGATTTTTTTTTAAATTATTGTTAGAAGTTTTCATGATTGAACTTTTTGAATTTTGATTATTTTAACAAATCGCAATGCTTTCATTAAGCACTTACATCCCGGGCAAAATGCAATATGCCATTTCAATAACAAATACTGTTAAAATAACAGAAATTGTTATGGAATATTCTTGAAAAATCCATTTTTGCATAAGGGTATAATAACAGTTTATGTTATCATAGCAAAATTTGTTATTGGTCTGATATTGGTTGAAATCAAAAACAACTTTGGAATAACGTTTCTTGTGATGGAAGAATATCTCCAAATGTTATTGGGATGATCGGATTAGTTGTTAAAATAACAAAAAATAATAACAAAGATTTGTTCGAAGAATAACTAAAAATGTTATTAGTCTGTTATTACAATAACAATCCAATAACAAAAAAATCATAACGACGAATAACAAATCTTGTTATAAATAACATATAATGTTATTGGCCTAGTATTTTCAAATAACAAAAAATGTTATTCCCAAGTTATTTCCGTCTGCTCGGGGTCCGATTTAAAAATGATAAAGTTTTAAAATAAACATTCAAAAAATGGCCTAAAGGCTTATGCCCTTTTTTAAAATGTTTTCATTAATTAATAGTCTGATGCTGAGATATTGGCATTTGAAATTTAAGTGCCGTTTGAGTGTCAACCAAAAACCCAATATGTTATAATTCTTATTTTTTTTTTTTTTTTGGGTCTATATTCGAGCAATCAAGATACATAGGAAATATTGGAAAGTTTTTGGATACCTTTATAAAAAAATATTTTCACGCGCAAATATTTTTGTGATACCTCGATAAAAAAAATATATTCACAAAAAAAACGACAAATGGCAAAATTTTTCGAAAAAAAAAATTGTTTTTTTTTCAAAAGCCTTAAAAAAATGTGTAAAGATGTTTTTGATTTCCAATCCAATTTTTTTTATAAAATGAAATATTTTTTGTAGTAAATTTCTTTTCAGCCGTTTGTTTTAAAGGCTGCTCCGCCAAATTTTGTTTGCTCTTTCTAAGCAAAAGCTCAAAAGTTGTCTATTGATTCTCTTAAACACATAAAATATTCAGTTTTTTTTATTTCGCATATTTTTGTTTTTTGTTATAAAATTTTGATTGAAAAATATTTTTTTTAGAGTGAACTGATTTTTTCAAATTGTCCTTACTTATTCTTTAAACCAAAGCCTTCAAATCAATCAAAATTTCGTTTTCAAGAAACAGATCGCAGAATAACGTAAAAAATAAAATCCGAACTACACAATAAAAAAAACTTTTATAATTACATTTAAGGAAACGATTTCCAAATAAAATGTGTTAATTTTAATGTTTAAGTTTTTATTAATGATAATTATATCACTTAAATTGCACATAAAATTATATTCAACCAACAAATTTTCAGCATACCAACATGAAAGTTTTTTACTGCGCACGGTGACGTCATTTTGAAAAGTTGCAGAAGAATAGAAGAGTTTTCAAAAAGCCGTAAGAGCCACCGTGACCTCCGACACTAATTTTCAATTTTCTCCAAATTGTAACAAAATTTCATTTATCTTTAACTTTGGGCATTTGAAGGAAGTGTGGATTAACAATCTCATGCATTTTTGAAATAGTTTTTCGTAAATTGGTCGAGTAACGATGCAAAAAGGGCTCTGTTTATCAATGGCTCTTACGTCTTTTTGAAAACTAATCCGATTATGAAAAATAACAAAAAATGACTTATTTCATGTCAAATTCAAAGTTTTTACATGATTTCTGTTTCCAGATGTTATTTTTATAATTTAAAAGTAGATATTCTGAAAAATTCACACCAAGAAGAGATTAAGTATGACTCTTAAACTACGCTAAGATTAAGAATGATTAAATCTAAGATGGCAATCAGAATGGTGCGATGAGATATTAAAAAAATGCATTTTTTAATTTAGGCCGTTGGAAATATTTTGAAAAGATTATTTAAAAAAACCTTAAAATTTAAATGAAATGGAATCTTTCGAACTATTTGAATACATTTCCCCGTTTTGATATTTACTTTGAGCATGATTGAAACAGCTTAAAAAATATTTTTATGTTTTCTTAAATTTCAAGGCACAGTTCCGCAATTATTTTTCACAGAACTTTTTTTCGTCGAATTTTTGTTTTTTTTTTTAAATTTAGTTATTTTTAAAAAACAATGCATTTTACTACACTATTTCCATTGAAATGTTTAAACCATGGTAATTATTTTTTTTATTATTTTATTTTTGCCAATTGGAAACGCCAATTTTTGCCAAAACAATTTCAAATGGAATATTAGCCATTTGGTTTTTAACATCGGCAGTCAAAAATAATCACTATTTTAATGAAATTCAAGTTTTGAAAGATGCGTTGAAACATTTTCTACGACCTGAAGCAAAAATCTCAATTTTGCTAAATGTGAATATGCCGTAATGCCGGACGTTTTGAATTTTCGCTTCACGTTTTTTGCGTTTCTTATTTTGATTATTAAAGTTTTCTAATTGAATTTTATGATTCATGTTTTGATTGCCTGGGAGGCTCAGAATCGGATTTCTAATGTTGAGCGGCGGAATTTAAAATTGGAGGTTAAAGAGAAATGTGATTTGTAAGCTGGAAAAACAGTGGTAGTTTTTGGCAAGCAAAACCGAAGTCAGGGACCATCGAGGGTGAGCTTGCTAGAAGTAGAGCTTTTTGAAGCTGCTGGTGAAAATTTCGGTGCTGTCGGGAGCGATTGACGCTGAATGGTGGTCGAGATGATCGAGTCAAAGAATTGGATTTATCTCTATGTTTCGGCCTAGATTGTTTCGTCCTATCCTGGTGAGCTTTTTGGATCTTCGTTTGATTTTCACGGAACGGAACGGACAAAAATATGGGAGTGGCCGTGGCTGACTGGTAACGGTGTTCCCTTTTGTAAGCGGATGGTCCTGGGTTCGATGCCCTCTACTCCCAACGAAAAAGTTAAAGACTTTAAAATACTTGAAATACGTAATATAAACTAAAAACCAAAGTCGCTCGAGGCGGGGATCGATCCCCGTTCTATGGATTGTTAAGCAAAATTGCTCATCACTGCGTCATCACGGCTTGGTGAGCTTTTATCCACAATTAGGAATACTGTTACTACCAACTAAATACGCGCTGGGTTTTTGTCCATTTGTCAGAGATCTGGAAGTTCTGAATAACGTTTAATTCCGATTGATGCAAACGTTTTTTTGGGCGGGGCTTGTCGGTTCAAGCTAAGGTACCTCACGCACGGCTAGCCTGCGTAGAAATGGGTCACCGAAGCTTGGCAGAGCTAACACTTTCCGAATGCCTATGCGAGTTAATTGCATGTATAGAATTTAAATCTAAAATACATGGAAACAACTCAATTTGTAAGAAGCGGCACACACATGTGAATATGCCGTAATGCCGTTCCTTTAATAATTTGGTTAATTTGGTTATGGTCGATGCATTAGCTAGACAAAAAAAAAACATGTTTAACAAAAAACAAAATATTTTAAGGGTTTTTATTTTCGATGAAAAATACGTTTTTCGGAAATTTGAGTTCGCTATCAAATTGGTCGTCCAATTTTGCATAAAATTCCCTTTGACACCAAATTTCCATCCCATCACCATTTCAGGCTGCAAATTATTGAAACAAGTCTTTTTTCGCATGTTCAAAAATAGAAGGGGTCGTACCGCCCGCGAGATATCGAAAAACGGTCCTCAGATTCGTGATCAGGGGCAAAAGTTACCCCTAAGGACAAAGTTTTACACAAATCAAAGAGGGGTCGGGGCATCTGCTGAGTGTGTTTGCGGAGAATGAGCCATTTATTATAGATGTACATACCATTATTTGATAGAAGAATAAAAAAAAATCAAAATGTTAAATATTAATGTTGTTTTTAATTGTTACTTTTAACGAAATCTACATTTAGTCTTTAACAAAAAAAAAAGAAGAAAAAAAAACAAATGCCACCATAACTTCCACAAATTTCAAGCAAATAATCCCAATTGCACATGTCCCCATTCGAAGTGGCAGGTGGGGCGTTCGGTTGTAATTCAACCTTTTATTGCACGTGTTTCACGGTACTGTTCGTTCGCAATTGCGTTCCACCCTGGCGATGCTCTCCGTGTAGGTGGTCCTACCTCCCTCCACCTCCACCTCCAATATTACACGCACGTGGTGTGTGTGTAACAGTCCTCGACCAAAAGTCACAAAAAGTGATACGTGAAATTAAGCGTACTCTGTGAAAGCAATGAACGCAGATCTGTAGTTTATGGTACTGGGTGCAATTATGTATACGATGTGGAGGGGGGCAAACCAAATGAGTCAAATCAGTTTGGGAGGGTTCAACCGTGGCTATGAGACCTGAAATGGGCCGAACCTTTTCATTGTTCGGTTTATGGTTTATGTCCAATAAATCATGGTTTCATGTTCAACTGTTTTAATTAAGGGATGGGAATTGCTGCAATAATATGTTAACTTTAAGTCCGTTAACTGAATTTTGATGAAAAGCTGACAATTAGATTAGATTTATAAAGATTGGTGATAAAAGTTTGACAATTTGTTTCAGATTTTACGAAAATTTCATTCATAATTTATATACCTCTAGCAGTTAACTGACAGAAACAATCGTCCACCTCGTATTCGTCAATTTACGTCACAAATAATCAAAAACTTCACATTTCACAGCTCTTCACCGTCACCTCACTATTGGCACTCTAGCAAACATTTCCACCAGGAACCATTTCTTCACCCCTAAAAAACACACACAAACAGAATCTTTATGGAAGCCAATTCCAAGCCAATGATCGTAAGCGTAATCGAAATCCCATATATTTACTGAGCCAAACTTCCATAAAATTTTCATTTTCTCATTTCCTGAAGCTGACCATCGTGGCCAGCACCCCCGCATCGGAGCCCCGACGATGAGGGAGCCATTTGAACTGGAATCGTCGATGCTGCGCTGCAACGCGGGATCCACGGCAACAACGACCAGGACTTGGAAAGCAATTTGTCCAATTTATATTGGCACTATCGAAAGTGTGCAGTTCCGAGGTGGGTAGTTCTCTGTGAATGCCAGAAATTGCTGATTTTTATTTGAAAAATATGTAGTAAAATTCATAAGAAAATTCAATTCTACAGAGAACTACTGCTGACCACTTTGGAAAAGCTGACTCCAAAAGACACGAATGGTCATAAAAATAAAGGAATTGTTCTTTTTTCCCCATCCAACTCTCTGTCCAGCAGAATCAAACCCAATTCGATTCCGAAGCTAGGCGGAAACCCAATTGCCGTCCATGAGCCAGCCAAATGGCCATTTCGGACAAATCCCGTTCCTGGGGCACCCTGGAATCGTTATCTCCCGGACGACCTCACCACTTTGCGAGGGGTGGGGGGAGGGGGATTCATCATCCAAAACAATAATCGGGGGGCGAGCTGGGGCTGTTGCATAACCTCGAGGGTCATAAAAATGGACAGAAACCTGGCTTAAATGCATCGCATGCGGTGTCCGTTGGCCAAAGTAAGCATTTTATGGTCACCAAAAGCGGAACCTTTCCCGTTTCGGTGCGGAACTTTTATGACACGCCGATGTGTCCACGTGTGGAAATGGGACAGGCAGGCAGTTACGTTTCCAAGGACAGACAAATGAAACGCGTTTGGTTGGGAATTTGGCGATTATTTGTTTTATTTTTGAGCTTCAACTTGTTATGAAAATGAGAAAAACGGGAAAATAATAAATTTAATGATTGAACATCAAATATTATATTATAACTTAAATTTAATATTTAAATGTGCAATGACCGATTAAAAAATTCTTCATGCATAATTTTCATAATTCTGGATCCTGTCACTAAATAATAAAGGTATCAATAATCTTAAGCTAATTTAACCCTCTACCGCTCAATTTATTTTTTCGAAGATTTTTATTTTTCCCGTGTTCAGGAGGTCATTTTGAGCAATTTTTGATTTACGAAAAACTTGACTTCTTTTGTTTTATGTTTTTCTTGTTTAATTTTTAGTACTTACATTTGCATTTATCTTGTTTAGTTTATGTTTCATTTTGGTAGTATTTGGCCTATTCTACCACCTTCTATCATTACATTTTGCCTATCTTATTTTGTCATGTAAACAGTAACTTTTTATTTTTTTTCACATTTTCTGCTAGAAAATAGCACCATTATCATTTAAATTGTAGAAATTTATTGATTTATAACTTTTCTTTAATTTTTATTTACGGTGGGACAATTTTGATGTAGAGAGTTAGAAGTACAAATGGCCGGAAGATGAAGTAATACGGATTCTCAAATAGTAGTTTATGCAACAAGTTGCAAAAAGAGGATTTTTTCAGCACGAGTCGTACATTTATCCAACGAGGTTCACCGAGTTGGATAAATACGAAGAGTGCTGAAAAAATCAAGTTTTACAACGAGTTCCATACAACATTTTTTGCAATTCCAAAAACACACACTGAGTGAAAATTTATTTAAAATTTTCATGTTTTTTGTCAATAAATCGTTTAAATAAAAAAAATGTTGAAAAGTGTTACTTTTCAAAACAAGTGCTGAAAAGTTCAACTTGTGAAAAGTGTTGCTATTCGATTCTGTTATTTTTAGTACAGAAAAGTAGGCTATTTCGTCGTTCAAGAATGACAGGAAAAGTAAATAGTTCCACGACGGAATTGCAAAAATAATATTATCGAATTTTGTGTGAAATTACCTTGCTTACATCTACAAAAAAAACATGATTTGGACCATAAATTGTGTCAAAAATTTCTTAATTTGTGTAAAAACTTTGTGTAAAAAAATGTGAATTTGATAGGTGTAATTTTAAAAGGTTGAATATTAACACTTTTATGATGTAATTAAACCTCAATTGAGACTGAAAAAGTGATGTTACACCAGAAAAGTGTTAAAATTACACATTTTTTCTGACATAAATGATGTACTTCTTCTCAGATGTAATTTTTACTGTGTAGTAGAGTTTTTTTTCTTACATTGGTAAACAAACATAAAAAAGAAATTATGAACTAAGCATCCAAAAAAGATACACGCCCAAAGTGGGGCTCGAACCCACGACCCTGAGATTAAGAGTCTCATGCTCTACCGACTAAGCTAGCCGGGCTGTTGAAATGATCTCGCGTCTGGTGAGTGGAAGTATTGTCTGCTTACTACTCTTGGATTCAAAAATATGATATTTCTTAATTGTGACATTTCACCATAACAACAACAATTAAATTAAGAAAACCAGAATTAACAATATATTATTTCTGACGGAAAATTCCAGACAGTTTTACTGGTTTTCTAAAGTATGCAATTAAATAATTAGATGTTTGTTAATAGGGACGTGGCGTTACATCGTGCTGCCATCTGGTTTTTTTAAGTGCAAGAGTGGAAAAGTGCTGAGTCATCGTCTAAAAATAGACGGCGTCCTATCTCGCCCAGCAAAATGAAGTCGATAAAGTAGTCGGTTTCGATGGAAAAAAAGTGGAAAATGTGAAAAATAGCGACGCCATCCCCCTATATTGTGTTTTACAAATTGCGCCTAAATTATCATACCAGATTAAGCTCTTCAAAAATGATCTCGCCCCCGGGTGGACTCGAACCACCAACCTTTCGGTTAACAGCCGAACGCGCTAACCGATTGCGCCACGAAGGCAGTTGATATAATGATGTTTTGTTATTTAGTTAGTTTTTTTCTGGATGACTACATGATACATTGAAACGCAATGAACACATTAAATTCCTTACAAACCACAAACACAAACAACGTGTCACGTGCTCGCTTGATTTAATTTATCAAACCACTAAGTAATTTAATCGCGCTCAACTATTTAGCAGCTCGTTCACGCAAGCACCGGTCTCTCAGTACCAAAACATTGTCGTGTTCCGTTCCGTTCAAACAAATGACGCAGATTAAAACAATTACACGTTCGCCGCCGTCATCGCGCCTCGTTTGCAGCAAAAGTGCATAATGTTCTCTGTCTGCCCACGACTGCATCTCATCTCAATAATTCAGTGCAGTTGAGCTAAGTGCATTGCATTGAACATCTCAAACTGCATTTAGAGAGTCGTCCACTAGTACTAGCTAGTAAGTTTATGCCACTTTGTTGCAGCATGTTTCAGTTCAAAATAGCAACTTTGTAAACAGTGCAATAATTGCTCGATTTGGCAGTGATATTTGGCAGTTATTGCACGAAACCTGTTAGATGGCTTTCAAAATGTAATGTTTTATTCAAATCCTATAAATGTGCAAATTTCAGTAATCAACGCGCACCTCTCCCGACTTGAAATCCATATTTGGCACACCTCCCCACAAAACACCCTGCGTGGGAGTCTGTAATAATTCTAGTTGTTTTTACGAGTGACACGTCGTTGAAGATATACAATACTGACCGGTAATGCACTGTTGCTGCTGCTGTTCTGGGCCATTAATTTTCGCTTCCACCTCAAGTAGAACGTAAAGTTGTTTTCCAAACATGCCTTTTCTGGAAAGCAAGAAAAAAAGAAACGCCGTAAAAATTCTAAACACTAAACCGTGGTGGCTACTGGCGAGCAGGTTTAAGGTTTATGGAACTGAACGCACTTTTGCCTGGAAATGTTGTTTTGTTTTGCTTTGGATTGAAGTCGATGGTTTCGCGATTTAATGGACTGTTTACGATTTCGAGGAGAAGTATTTGCACCCGCGCGGCACGCCAAGGATCAGAGGCAAAGATTTTTGTTTTGTTTTGCTACATAATTTGGTTCTCAGTAAATGAAACGTTTTTTAGCACTGATGTTTGGAACATCTGGAGAACATGTTTGGAGCATAATTAAAAGTTCTTTGGAAAATGTGGAATTTGTGATGTTTTGCTGAATTTGGAAAAATTAGATAGAACAGTATACTTAAACTAATAAAATAAGAAACTGCATGAACTACGAAAATCATTCGCATTCACAGCTTAAACAAAACAAGTATAAATAAATTATAACTTCTGAACCACAAACTCCGTGGCCTTCGTGGCGCAATCGGTTAGCGCGTTCGGCTGTTAACCGAAAGGTTGGTGGTTCGAGTCCACCCGGGGGCGATATTTCTTTTTGAACAGTTTATGTGCCATCCATAAATGACGTTATAATTGCAAGGTTTAAAACAGAAAAATCTCCCACTAATGCCTTATCATATCCTTTAAATTTATTTTGATCATTTTAAATGAAATGAAGTTTGTTCCTCAATAAGCAGTACAAATTCAATGTGAAACAGCGAGATTGCATGGTTTTTTATCAATTTTTTTACTAATTTGATCAAGTTTATTTTCAAATTCTTTAACAAATTTTAAAAAAATCTTTAAGTTCTGAAAACCACAGATTTTTTTTATTATTGAAAAAGAGTAGTTTATGGAATAAGAGAAATTTTTCAGCAATTCAGACAAACACCCTTTGAACAGCATTTTTAAGCAAATGCTAATAGTATGTAAAATACAAATTATCGTTCAATTAAAAACAAAAGTTGAAAAATATAACTTTTCCAAACAAGTGTTGAGAAAAGTAAGATGTTTCGTCGTTCGAGCATATGACTATATCCACGACGGAATTGCAAAAAAAAATTCCCCATCTAATTGACTCGAACATGAACAATCTTCATTTTTAAATTCGTTTCTTAAGCAAAATTAATGTTTAATAGTTCATTATTCATACAGCAATTTCTCAAAAAACAGCATGAATCGAGAAAACAAATCTTAGATCGAGCTCGAAATTTTTTTAGAGATTAATAAGCCGAAATAATTAGACCCGTTGCAACGCGTTGTGTTAGGGTGGTTTGAAAAATGATAATTTTTGTCAATTTTCGCAAAAACCACATTTAAAAAATATATTGTTGTTTGTTGCGTATATTTTGTCAACATTTTTCATACGATTTCTCACACCTGAAATTTACATTTCTGAAAGAAAAACGATTTTTAAATGTTTTTGGGGGCTAAATAGGGCATCTTTCTGAGTAAAGGATGCCCTTTCTACATTTATGAAAATAATGTGGTTTTTGAAAAAAATATCTCAAATTATGGGGAAATATTGTTAATTTTTGCAATTAAAAAATATTTTCAAACGAAAAGCACCCCTGCAAACAAATACTTTCGAAATGATGTGAAAATTTCTTTTTACAATTTTCTTTTGTTGACTTTGTTGCTATTACTGTTGAAAAAAAAATAAAGTTATAATTTTGTGAAGAGTTTGTTTTTCTCAGTGTCATGTAATTTTCTAACTTTTTTCAACTCGTGATATCTCGGAAACTGTTTTTTCGTTTTCCAGTATTCATGTTAAAAGTATGTTATTTATTCAATAAATAATTTCAAAATCAAAAAATCTATCCAGACATTGATATTTTTATACGAGAGTTTAAAGCACTTTCGCACTTGATTCTAAACATTTATAAAATTTTAAATATTTGTATTTTTTGGAAAAACTGATGGTACAAAAATGTTTTTTTATATCGAAAAAAAAAAATTTAGTACAAATTAAGAAATTTATAATTTAAATAAAATCTGCATAATTATAGAGAACCACAAAAAATGCAATTTTTTGAAAGGAATCCACAATTTTTAACTAAATAGTTTTGATCATAACCTGTAACTTTTCATAAGACACCAAATTTATCAGAGAGTTCCTGCTAATTATATTTTTGATTATTTTATGACGAGAATAAAACCCTAATAAGTTTTAAAAATACTTTTCTGCTGAGGACGACAAGCGAAGCCAATACAAATTTTATTTTGAATTTTTGGCTTCCCCACCATCAGTTGGCAAAATTAAAAAATAATTTTAATTTTAATTTTCATTGCAAAAAACACTAGACTCTAAACCAGGGGTGCCCAACCTTTTGGCCCTGCGGGCCAGATCTTATGTTTCTGAAGCAGTGGCGGGCCAGAACTAATATTTGATAAAAGCTGAAGAAGTTAACACATTTTTGTTAAATTTTTATTATTGGGTTCTTTTAAAGAAAATAAATAAAAGAACTAGTGTTGCAAATAAGATTCCTAAATCTTGATTTTAAGAATGAAAAACAAGGGTAACATTCAAAAATGAGTTTATTTGAGTTATTTTATTTCTTGTTTGTTTAAAATTGTAGAGTTATTGTTTTTAACGATTGCAATTTTTATTTAAAAAAAAAACATTCAAATTTCAATGGTCGTTGCAATTTTTTAAGTTTAATTTCCTCAACACTACGATATAAAAAAATCAATGAGACATGATAAAAAAATTTCAAACGAAATTTGGATTCGAATATCCCTTTTAAAAAACAAACTTTTCTGCGTTTTTGTGCACCTTTATTCAAATATTTAAAAAAAATATATTTCAAAATGATTTTAAAAACAAGCTAAATTTAAAAAGTGTTAAAAAATATGTATTAAATCATTTTTAATTAGTTATTTTCCAAATTCAAGGTTTATGAAAAAAATATATTTTTGCTCTTATTTCATGCCCCATTGAGACATTATTTTTATATTTTTAAAATATTGGCCGCGATCTATTCTCAGTATGAATAATTTGCCTTTTTAAGCTTCATTAAAAAAACTTTATCACTGAAAAGTTGTTCTGGAAAAATTCATTAGCTTTTGCTTACTTATTTATTTAAAAGTACAGAAAAAAGAAAAAAAATCAATTTGAAGTAAACACGGTAAAAACCGAAAGAAATTCAAATTTAGTGTCTTTTTGTACATTTCTGGACAACAATCCAAGTTTTTTCATAAATTTCACAATTTTACGAAATGGATCATTTTGTTTTCTTGCAAAATTTCTAGTTTGGAAATATCTATGTAGAAATTACAAGAACTAAATTCAAACATGAAGAATGTTGTTATAATATTATAAAATTTGATCTAAAGATTATTTTTTTTAATTCAGACAATCAATTTATTTATTCAATATTTTATAAAGAGCCTTAGGGCCGGTCATAGAATTATTTTGAAAAGCCGTCGCGGGCCGGATGAAATGGCTTCAAGGGCCGGATCCGGCCCGCGGGCCGGACGTTGGGCAGGCCTGCTCTAAACTGTTAATATTTTATTCTTTCTGAAACAAACAGTGTACATTATCAACATTGTGATTATCTCAAAATCTGTAACTTGGGATATATTTTCTGATTAAATTGATGTTTTCGGCAAAGATTAAAATAAAACAGTTTATGAAAACAGATAAAATATTTTAAAAGTTACTTTTTTTCATTATTGTATTTCTACTAAGGCCGTTGCAAATATTTTTCAAAGTTTATGTCACCCCCCCCCCCCCCTCCCCTTCAAATCTAATCCGAAAAATCATGGGTCAAAAAAATATTTTTTCAAAAAAATATAAAAATTTCAATGGAAATAGAAGCCTAACCAACTGAGAACAATCTCAAATGCCTTTTTCTGCAGTGATAATCATATTTAACATGCTTGGACTCGTTTAAAAATATTTTAAACTTTTATGAAATTACAATGTACAGCACCGCAAAAACTTTTTTTCCGCACAAATAAAATTTTGGAAATCAATGATTGCAAAACTACAGGACAGGTGTATGATGCATTTTAAAACACCTTTTTCATTGAAATGTTGACACCGTGGCCTGTAATTTCAATTTTTAGCTTTTTTTTGGTTTTATGTTACAGCTATTTGTGGGTTAATTACAGCAGAACAAATCTGCTACATATTGCATGATAAATTTTTAATCACTTTAGGGTTTAGGGTTTTTTTTTAATTTAATTTATGAGCCATGGTTTTAACATTTGAATAAAAAAAGTTTTTTTGAATGCATTATAAATTTTGACAAAAATATTATTGACAATTGACGAAAATATTATTTTTCGCAAAAAAAAAAATGCGGTGCTATGCATTGGAATTTTATAAAAAATCAAAAAAGATTGTTCTCAGTTGATTTCACTTACCTTATTTTTTATTCAATACAGAGTTGGTGGCGTAATTACATCATATCACCACATGAAAATTAAATTAATCTAATTAAATATCTATTATAGTAAACATAGCACAAACTCAACATTGTCTAAATTGCCAATAACACGTTCCTTCCATGTTTAATCCTCCATCAAACTCACCTAACATTTCAAATAATCCGTTGACACCTAATCAATCCCGCCACTTGCGCAGCTACTTGCAGTAACGCACACAATAAATGTCAACTCGCTGTTTTCCGCCAAGTGAAAGCCAAACGCCTAGGCGCCATCATCATCACACCACCTCACACAGCTGTTGGTAACAAATTTAGACAGTCATTTATCTGCATTCTAGGAAGTTATCACCGCTACAAGGTAATTGGGAGGAATTTCAGCGAAATGACGTCGTTAAATTTCTATTGTTTGTGTTTTAAGGATGAAGTATCATAATATATTGTGTTATTTCACATGAATTTCGTATTGTGCCGCAATTTAAGATTTCCAAAATTGACCAACAATTCTGAAGACTTCCTAACTGAACCATTTTTCCTCCTTAAAAATTCCTAAAGAAACATGACCTTCCCCTCAAGACCAAAAAGTTCAACGCAGCTGATTTTGATTGCCAACTTTTGCCCTCTGGCCTCATCATCACGACACGTGCTACTAATGAGGGAAGGAATCCCACGCGCGCACACCCCCCCACACACACACACATTACTCTGGGGTTTTTGAGGAAAGGATGCCAAATTTGATGGGCCACCGCTGCCTGCTTCCGGGGTGCTGAGGCAAGAAAATGTTGAAACGAGATGGGCTAGAAATTGTGCGAGTAAATATTTGTGGAATTCTTGACAGACTTTGAAGGAGGTTTGGACTTGGGTGCGGAATAAAGGAGGCACGTGGCTGTTTAAATTGTGAGTTAAAGATATGAAAATTAAACTGATTTCTTGAAAATCTATTTAAAATTTGTGAAATTTAAAGAATAAAAGTAGAAAAGAAAATAAAGTTTAAAACACACCAAAAATCCCATAAACTTCAAACCGTCAATAAAACATGCTCTAATCTTGCAGCGCAATTGCAATTTTACGGTCCAACCCGGCCCGGAAGTGGTTGATGCCTCGTGCCGGCCGGCTAATCGTAGACTTTTGCGGTTTCGGTTTGTTTAGTGGTGTCTCGCGGCTTGTGCTATCGATCTCCTAACGAAGGGTGCAGTTCTGGCTGCACTGACACTGTAGCTGGGCGTGGGCAATTTGCGAACAAACGAAAAAAAAGCAACACTATTGAACAGACAAAGCCATTTTGCGCGGCTTCTTTTGTACTGTAAAATGGAATAACTTTGAATTGAAAACAAAATTGCATTTTTTTTTAGTTGAAGGCGACGTAAGTTGCAGAAACAATAAAAACCATTAAATCAGTTTTCTGCAGCAACCTCAACAAAAAAAAAGATCACCTATTTACGGTACCAAAGTTCACACACATGGTACCATTATCAATCCCGATGTGCACGTGTACAACGTGGTCGTCATGCCAAATATTGAATCACCCTCATTGGTTTCGCCCATAACGGGGGTAGGATCTTACGGTGGAAAATCTTGGATACCTGGCTGAACTCACCTCACATCCTCGTGGCTCGTGGACCACCGGAACCAATCGATAGTTATTGTTTTAAGTGGAGTTTGAGCAATGAACTTGAAAGCATTTTTCTTATCTTTTTAAACTTGGTTATGGCATTCTTTATGTTAAAGCGGTTTCCTTGATCGTTCAAGCATCTTTTGAACATATATCTTATGGTCCAAAAGAAATAACACCAACAAATTGGAAAACGTTATTAGAAAAGACTAAATTTTCTGATCAATTTTAACTACTCAGAATAAAGTACATATATATTTTTTAAAGCTGGCTGAAAACAGATTTTTTTGATGAATATTGTAAATTTAAAAAAAAATAAAATTACTCCTATTTTCAATACAATAAAATGCCCCACACTGAATTTCAGATACATGTACGGATTTTCAATCGTTTTTGGGAGTTTTATCTGGACGAATTATTGTACGGATTTTTCCGTATACATAAAATGGATTTGTATGGAGTTTGATGATGACAATATTTTTTTTGTTTAAGTAATTTTTTATGCTATTGCTAAGAGCAATTCATTTCAAATGTCCAGTGAGTTGAGATTATTCTCTTGATGATCTAAAGCTTTTAAAATTCTTAATCGAAAAATGTACATATGAATACACTCAGATTGATATTATTCGTGAAAGATTACTTTCTTAAACTGAGTTTTACAAAAAATTGAAAAATGATAAAGTTTTAATTTCACAATTGCAGTTTAATTTGAAAGTGTTTTTTTAAAGCGTTCAAGATATACGCAAATCGATATAAAGGTTAATTTTAGTGAAGTGTGAATTCTTCCCAGTTTTTTATGTCTTCAAAATTTCAAAACTTAAATGAATAAATCCTAAACTGTGAACGGATTGGTTCAGCACGAATGGACCATTTCCATCCGAGTAGTTTTTGATGTATCATTATTTGGGTATCATTATTGATCATTATTGATGTATCATTATTTGGGCATCATGTCACGTATATTAAGGTATTTAATTCGAAATAAAAATTTATTCATTTTTCATGTCTGATATTTGTTCCATGGTACGGGCATCTGGGGAAAAACAAAACATTTTGAATTATTCTAGACAGCTGAGCAACTCTCTACAAAATCGGCCGATTTCGACCATTTTTATTTTTTTGTATTTTTTTATTTGACTCAAACTTTGTGGGGGCCCTCCCTATGACCAAATAAGCTATTTTGCGTCATTGGTTCACCCATACAAGTCTCCATACAATTTTGGCTGCTGTCCATACAAAAATGGTATGCAAATATTCAAACAGCTGTAACTTTTGAGTGAATTTTCTGATCAATTTGGTGTCTTCGGCAAAGTTGTAGGTATTGTTGAGGACTTTTGAAAAAAAATAGGTACACGGAAAAAAAATTTGAGGATTTTTAATCAACATTTTTTTACTAAAACTCAATTTCCCAAAATACGTATTTTTTGATTTTCGAGATTTTTTGATATGTTTTAGGGGAAAAAATCCGCAACTTTTGAGCCATAGAGAAACATGGTCAAAAAAACTGCCGCCGAGTTATGAATTTTTGAAAAAATAGTGATTTTTGGAAAAAAATATTTTTTATGCAAAAACAAGTTTGACATTACTTTTTAATGCAAAATTGAATTTGCAATCGAAAAGTACTTTACAGATTTTTTGATAAAGGGTTCCGTTTTCAAGATATAGCCACCGAAAGTTTGATTTTAGCGAAATATTTGCAGCTTTCAATTTTAAAAAATAGTGACCAAGAATGACCATTTCTAAAAATATTTTTTTTGAAAAGTTCAGAAAATTTGCTATAAAATTGTCTAAGAGACATTGAAGATTGGACCTCGGGTTGCTGAAATACAGCGGCTTAAAGAAAAAGAAACACGAAAATTGAAGTTTTCTAAGTCTCACCCAATCAGCCCACCATTTTCTAATGACGATATCTCAGCAATTAATGGTCCGATTTTCAATGTTAATATATGAAACATTCGTGAAATTTTCCGATCTTTTCGAAAAAATATTTTGAAAATTTTTAAATCAAGACTAACATGTTAAAAGGGCCAAATATTGAATATTACGCCCATTTTTTCGAAAAGATCGGAAAATTTCACGAATGTTTCATATATTAACATTGAAAATCGGACCATTAATTGCTGAGATATCGTCATTAGAAAATGGTGGGCTGTTTGGGTGAGACTTAGAAAACTTCAATTTTCGTGTTTCTTTTTCTTTAAGCCGCTGTATTTCAGCAACCAGAGGTCCAATCTTCAATGTCTCTTTGACAATTTTATAGCAAATTTTCCGAACTCTTCCAAAAAAATTTTTTAGAAATGGTCACTCATGGTCACTATTTTTAAAAATTGAAAAACTGCAAATATTTCGCTAAAATCAAATTTTCGGTGGCTATATCTTGAAAACGGAGCCCTTTATCAAAAAATATGTAAAGTACTTTTCGATTGCAAATTCAATTTTGCATTAAAAAGTAATGTCAAACTTGTTTTTGCATGAAACTTCGATTTTTTCCAAAAATCACTATTTTTTCAAAAATTCATAACTCGGCGGCAGATTTTTGACCATGTTTCTCTATGGCTCAAAAGTTGCGGATTTTTGTCCCCTAAAACATATCAAAAAATCTCGAAAATCAAAAAATACGTATTTTGGGAAATTGAGTTTTAGTAAAAAAAAAGTTGATAAAAAAATCCTCAAATTTTTTTTCCGTGTACCTATTTTTGTCTCAAAAGTCCTCAACAATACCTACAACTTTACCGAAGACACCAAATTGATCAGAAAATTCACTCAAAAGTTACAGCTGTTTGAATATTTACATACCATTTTTGTATGGACAGCAGCCAAAATTGTATGGAGACTTGTATGGGTGAACCAATGACACAAAATAGCTTATTTGGTCGTAGGGAAGGCCCCCACAAAGTTTGAGTCAAATAAAAAAATACAAAAAATAAAAATGGTCGAAATCGGCCGATTTCGTAGAGAGTTGCTCAATATTTTTTAATGATAACTTAATCTTAACAACATTGAATAAAATAAAGAATTGTGGTTGATTTTAAATCCAAAGCACAACAGAGTTCATTTGCTTTTCCTGTTCAAATTTTAGTCTAGATTATTACCAGTTATAGGTATTCAACAAATAATATGATTTTTAGCTTTGAAAACATATCAAACATATTACAAAAATGTTTCAATAACCCACCTAAAATAAAATGATTCATTATAAATAAAAACAGCTTGAAGTTATTTTTTTTTTCTTTTCATAATTACACTTATATAGTTACTAAGCGGGGTCGACTCGATTTTTTCAAGCATTTCTATTAATCAACAAAAATATTGGAGAGCAATTCCAGCCCAAAACATAAATTCTGCAGGTACTTTTGAACCCCCCGCTCTTGTGCACTGCTTGTATGTGGGAATATTTCAAAAAAAAAAAAACGGATACACTCGCTCACTCTTATGCAAAATTAGCTGAGCTTTCCGAAAAAAATACTTTCATAAGCACACGATTGAGTTTTTGGGGTTAAAAATTTAAAAAACTGGTCAAAAATGGTCAAAATCATAACTTTTTCAAAAAACTTTTCTGGAAAATTCTGATAGCTCGAGAAGAATACATGCAAACCCCTTATGTCTTTTTATCAACATTTTTGATTTTGTCTGTTCTACAATTTTGAAGAACATTGTTACACTCTAAAATGTAACTCTGCAATGTTAAAAAAAAAAGTAATTTTAAAATGAAAAATTTTGTTCTAAATGAAAAAATTACCCTTCTGGGTTATTTCAGTTTTTTTGTGAATTCCAATGTACAGCACCGCAAAAAGTTTTTTTTTATATTTTGAAAACTTATGATTGCAAAACAACTGGGCAGGTGAAAAATGCACTTTAAATCACTTTTTACATTCAAATGTTGAGACCATGGCATGGCTTGTCAATTATAAAAAAAATCTGTTTCTTAAAACCTAGTATCATGTTTCAATTATGAGTAAAGTTTATCAAACATTAAACTTTTTTAAAGTATATTTTAAGACTGAATTTAAAAAAATATACTGTTTCTCGAATCGGTTGCATCGCATAAAAAAAATGCAGAATGGAATGTCCCTCCAAAAAAAAAAATACAAAATCTTTTAATAAAACTGTTTTCTCGAAAGGTGGTCTAAAAGTCAAAATTTAAAAAAAGTAAAAGTGAGAATTAGAGGGTGACGATTCTGAAGATTTTCAATTTCCCGGGAATCGAGAGTTGAATTTGGCCATTTCCCGGGAATGCCCGGGACCCGGGAGTTTGTTTACTATGCCAATAGTGGCATATTTTAAAGATAAAAGTATAAAATTCGTTACTCATTCGTTAAATTAAGTATCCTCATAATTTAGAGGAACTATAAAGTTTACTTTAATAGTTTAAAATGTTTACGAATCATAATTCGCACTGGGTGATTTTTCAAATGTTGCACAAACTTATTCCAAGAACTTCTTATTATTATATTTTTGTGAAGTAAAAACATAACTAATATATAATTTCCCAGTATCGAGATTCTTGCAATATGATAAATAACGACTCAAAACAACAATTTAAACTTTTTTCATCAACTTTAAATTTTAATTTAAGATATAAATACTTACAGTTATCAGGAAAACTGGAGTGTTTACAATTGGCGAATCTTAACTTTACAAAGATTACCGCTCCAGAGTTTTTTTTTTACAAAATATAATTAATATTGATGTGAAACATAAAATGGCCTTTTACACAAAAAAAAGAAATTACCTTGATACAGCAAAATTACCTTAGGAACTAAGAATTAAAAAAAATATATAAGCATTGCTATCCTCGAGAAAAGATATGGAATTTGAACTTATCTTGAAAAAGCTATAACCTCTTAGAAATAATAAATAAAAAAAATATTTCTAGAGTTTTTTTTATACATAAAACCCAATATCTTATAGGACATTAAAAAACACTGGATTTATAAAAAAAAAAAACATTAAATTTCATTTCTGGGGTGTAACTGCAAAAAATGTTTTAAGGTAAATTTTGGGGTCCAAATTTTTTTGTCCTCTCTCGATTATAGTTATTGGAATTTTTGACAAGTTAAAATTTAAAAAAATATGAATAGAAAGATTAGAGAAACACTGGTTTATTCGAACTTGAACATCGAACATTAAACATCCAATGTTCCAAACAATTTTGAATTTTTCAAATAATTCTTGATTAGTTTATATAATTTTGCTTCAATAGTTTAAGTTTAAAATTTCCCGGGAGTCTCGACCGAATTTCCCGGGAATTGAGAGGTCTAAAAATGGTCGATTTCCCGGGAATTCCCACTCGTCACCCTCTAGTGAGAATCGATTTTTCAGACAATTTTACATAAAAATCACCATATTGACCATTGTCCTACGTCCAATCCATGTTAATCCATTGGCAATTTCTACATGACAGATTCAATTTTTCAGCCTCGAAATTATTTTTACCGGAAAGCTCGTTCAATTTTCCATAAGTTTTCTTTTGACAACTTATATTGGTTTATATTTAGCTAAGAACTTGAATTTTAGATTGATAGCAACTGCATGTCCTGACTTTTACTTTGAAATTATGAATATCCAATTGATATTTATGATAAAAATATTCGGCTCTTTGATTTGCTTAAAATTTTATTTCAAAATATTATGCAGTTTTTTTTAATTAAATAAAGCAAATTAATATATATAGTCCTAAGACGAAGTAGGTATAAACATTTAGCAGCATTTAGCTTAGGCTTACGTCAAGCTGTTTATTAAAACCAGGTATTCGTCTCATAAACCTTGTTTTGCTTGAAAAGTCAATGAGAACAAATACACATTGTAGTTTTACTGTAATACACATCTTGACAACATTTGCAATCGATGAACATTCTTCCTTATTTCTCCTTCAACTATTTACAATAGTAAAATATATTTGTCGTCAGACACTTGCAAAGTTGGCCAAAGGTGTTGAATCATCGATTTAATAAACGTTCAATAATTTTTTTTTTTGCTTTTTGGTGATTTAAATTTGTCAAAGAGAATTCAAAAGCACTCAAAAAAATAGGGAAAAAATGTGTTTATTTTTAGCGTGTAATTTATAAATCGTCGCAATTCTGTGTCTTTTTTCGACTAACGTGTGCTTAAAATTTAATTTAAAATTCCCATTTTATTTAACTAAGCCCGTTTAAGCCATCACTACTACTTCAACAATGTTAACAAATAACACTTTAACCACCTTATGGTGATTATATCGGGAATTATTACCTGACTGCGGTGAAACTTCAAAGGCGTCCGACTAGCCATGTCTGGGGTCAGGTGTTGAGTATATCTATACCAACACAGAAATACACACACTCACCTTGGTCTGACCTAGAGAGCCTATATGGAGAGGCGAAATGTCACTCTCAGGGTTCCAATCGAACTGTCAAATCGGGGTTCCAATCGAGCAACAAGACTATGCAAGAACAAGGTTGGAATCAATTTAAAATAATTTTGGCCAAAAAAACGAGATTTTTAGCAATCACAAGCATTGTAAAACTGTTATTTATAATAATCTGGTTGTTTTTGTTATGTTTGTGCTTGTTCGGTACAAGAAACGAGCCAGCACCAAAGAAAACCCACAAGTTTTCCAACCTTAAATTTGAATGACTTTGGGAGTTTGAAATTGAGCAGTTCTCTAGGATTTCGGTCATTCGATTTTTTTTGTATTTTTTAATCCGACTGAAACTTTTTTGGTGCCTTCGGTATGCCCAAAGAAGCCATTTTGCATCATTAGTTTGTCCATATAATTTTCCATACAAATTCGGCAGCTGTCCATACAAAAATGATGTATGAAAATTCTCTGTATCTTTTGAAGGAATTTTTGATCGATTTGGTGTCTTCGGCAAAGTTGTAGGTATGGATTCGGACTACACTGGAAAAAATAATACACGGTAAAAAAATTTGGTGATTTTTTATTTAACTTTATCACTAAAACTTGATTTACAAAAACACTATTTTAATTTTTTTATTTTTGATATGTTTTAGAAGGCATAAAATGCCAACTTTTCAGAAATTTCAGGTTGTGCAAA
Organism: Culex quinquefasciatus; assembly: GCF_015732765.1. Taxonomy (NCBI): domain Eukaryota; kingdom Metazoa; phylum Arthropoda; class Insecta; order Diptera; family Culicidae; genus Culex; species Culex quinquefasciatus. The sequence continues at coordinate 47,409,620 of NC_051862.1, read as the reverse complement.
ATCACTGACCGAGTTATGAATTTTTAATCAATACTGATTTTTCAAAAATCGAAATTTTGGTCGTAAAATTTTCAACTTCATTGTTCGATGTAAAATCAAATTTGCAATCAAAAAGTACTTTACTGAAATTTTGATAAAGTGCACCGTTTTCAAGTTATAGCCATATTTAAGTGACTTTTTTGAAAATAGTCGCAGTTTTTCATTTTTTTAAATTAGTGCACATGTTTGCCCAGTTTTGAAAAAAATATTTTTGAAAAGCTGAGAAAATTCTCTATATTTTGCTTATTTGGACTTTGTTGATACGACCTTTAGTTGCTGAGATATTGCAATGCAAAGGTTTAAAAACAGGAAAATTGATGTTTTCTAAGTTTCACCCAAACAACCCACCATTTTCTATCGTCAATATCTCAGCAACTAATGGTCCGATTTTCAATGTTAATATATGAAACATTTGTGAAATTTTCCGATCTCTTCGAAAAAATATTTTTGGAATTTTCAAATCAAGACTAACATTTCACAAAGGCCAAACATTCAATATTACGCCCTTTTAAAATGTTTGTCTTGATTTGAAAATTCCAAAAATATTTTTTCGAAAAGATCGGAAAATTTCACAATTGTTTCATATATTAACATTGAAAATCGGACCATTAGTTGCTGAGATATTGACGATAGAAAATGGTGGGTTGTTTGGGTGAAACTTAGAAAACATCAATTTTCCTGTTTTTAAACCTTTGCATTGCAATATCTCAGCAACTAAAGGTCGTATCAACATAGTCCGAATAAGCAAAATATAGAGAATTTTCTCAGCTTTTCAAAAATATTTTTTTCAAAACTGGGCAAACATGTGCACTAATTTAAAAAAATGAAAAACTGCGACTATTTTCAAAAAAGTCACTTAAATATGGCTATAACTTGAAAACGGTGCACTTTATCAAAATTTTAGTAGAGTACTTTTTGATTGCAAATTTGATTTTACATCGAAAAATGAAGTTGAAAAATTTTTACGACCAAAATTTCGATTTTTTGAAAAAATCAGTATTGATTAAAAAATTCATAACTCGGTCAGTGATTTTTTGCACAACCTGAAATTTCTGAAAAGTTGGCATTTTATGTCTTCTAAAACATATCAAAAAATAAAAAAAATTAAAAATAGTGTTTTTTTGTAAATCAAGTTTTAGTGATAAAAAGTAAAATAAAAAAATCACCAAATTTTTTTTTGCCGTGTATTATTTTTTCCAGTGTAGTCCGTATCCATACCTACAACTTTGCCGAAGACACCAAATCGATCAAAAAATTCCTTCAAAAGATACAGATTTTTGAATTTTCATACATCATTTTTGTATGGACAGCTGCCGAATTTGTATGGAAAATTATATGGACAAACTAATGATGCAAAATGGCTTCTTTGGGCATACCGAAGGCACCAAAAAAGTTTCAGCCGGATTAAAAAATACAAAAATTAAAATTGAAGAAAAAAGACCGATTTCGTAGAGAATTGCTCAATTTCTCTCGGAACATTTCATTTCCCTATGTAGGTCCCTAGTCTGACCTGGTCATCGGTTGCAAACTTGCACTCCCACGTTTGACGTGAGTAGCCCCAAGAAAATTGTTTACGCCTGAAAACGTCGGCTCCTGCTCCTTCTAGGTTAGTTTGCCGGCCGGCTTGGAAAGCAACAATATCGGCCCTTGGGATGATTTAAGCTTGTAAGTTTAGAATTTAAAAATATTATTTATGGTAAACAAGCCTTACCCGACAAACTTCGTTCTGCCTTTTTTCGTTTGCTGGCGTTTTTATTCAACCACCTGTGATCAATATTTGATTTTAAGTAACTTTTCCATACAATTTGCAAATTTTCCAGAATCGGTTCCAGAGTGGCCAAAGTTGTAACTTTTTGGCGTAAGAACCTTCCTAGGGCTTACACGAACCCAACGCAACAAAGAGCACTTCGATCCGACGCTCCGTATTGAACTGATTCGCGTTCGAACAAAACCGTCGAAATTTTATATATATATAGAAGATTTTTGAGTGTAATTATTGATAGTTTATTGGTCAAATCGGGTTAAAAAAATCAAAAAATAATTCTAATTTTTGATTGATTTTTTGAAAAATGTCTTTAAACCCTGATTTTATTTACACACTGAGAGTAGCAATTACGTCTCGATATTGACCATACACATTTGCTTCTAGAATCTTGTTCGACCCAGTATAGCGAAGCTATCTCGTTGACTGATGGATGCTCGTGGTTTACGCTAATTTGCATTTTAGTAGAGTCCCAGCCGGCTGAGAGGCGATAAATCCCGCGCGCCAAATGGAAAGATTTCAATCACTTTGCGCGTGCCGGCCAGAACGGATGGATTGTCCAAGTCGTCTACGAGAGAGCAGTTTGCATTAATTATACGTAAATTTCATGAGCAATCAGTTAACCGCAAGGCAATAACTGAGTTTGCAGGGAGTGTGGATACGGTCATCTAGAAATTGCACTGGACAATTACGTTTTTAACTTGAATGTCATACTTTGAACTCGTTTCTTTAAAACTTGTTTTCCTATCTATTCTAATAAATTATATAAATGAATTAAAAAACTAACAGTACAAAAATTAGTCAAAAAAAATATGATGACTAAACCTTTTCCATACCGCTCCATATATTCCTGCATGATCGAGTTGGAGAGGTGCTAAAATTATCGAAAAAAAAAGTCGATAATTTAAAAGTACATCGCATTGCCAGTCAAGCTGCATCCGTTTTATTTTCACCGCAAAAACTGGTTAGCCGGACAAGGTTGCCCATCGAATTAGGACAATTTAACTGGATTCAAAGATCACAACCCAATCCACTTCCATGCGGTTGTTGTTGTTGTTATTTTGCAAGAAGACGATTAGCATCGTGATAAATTTGACTCGATACTTTGTGGTGCTCGTTCGCAAAATAGTGTCAATTGAAGGAATTAACAGGTTGAGGCACTTGCAGGAGGAATTTTGCTTGTGATGGCGTTTTGGGGAAAAAGTGTAATATTTCGGTACTCATCGATAGCTTGAAACTTTTTACAACAGTTCATGAAACTACTTTTGGCCGGTTGTAAGCGGCCAAGGGCGCAACCTTAGTCGTTGCGTCTAATTCCGTCCCGTGAATCGTGAGTAATGTTCTTAAGCGGATTAGACTCTTGGATCTGTTGAGGGCCCTTTGTCGCCCTAGTATGGACAATCCCATCAACACCATGCCCATTTATAGTTCTCTGCGAATTTGAAAACTAATTGTTGACGCTTATTTGAAAACATTCTTCAAAAAAATAAAATCAACCATTTTTTCAGAGAATCCAAAGGATTAAATCCCACCTCAGACTGCGGGGACCATCAGCAGCATAAATCATCCGATCGGTTCTTGGACGGTGACGGACGGCGTCTTCCTGAACCGCACTGCCCACGTGTGACCATAAAACCGTTGAGTGTGGCGAAGATCAACAAGATTTCCAGTCCAAGTTGTCGTGCCCAGCCGAAGGTCACCCCTCTCACACGTGCCTGTTTGTTAAGGTGGGGAACCCTTTGCTTGAAGGGTAAGATAAACAAAGTTTTGTTGAATTTTGAGGACGGTAGGTGTTAATTGGCTGCTTATTATTCAAATATGGTGGATGATATTTTTGGAAATGGCCATCGTTGAAGCTGTCGGACGATGAATCAGCAGATAGTCTTAAATTGGGAGATAGTGACAGATGCTTCGTGGGACATTTTTTGTGAGAAAATTTCTAATCTATATGGTTTCTTCTGGAAAGATTCCCAACAATGTGTTTAGCTTATTATCATCAATTCGAGGTTTAATTTGACACCTTCCGTTGTTAGAGTGATAGTGTACGGCTCACGTCTCGATTTGGTTTGGCTTTCTAGAGTATAACTGCTAAAATAAAGAAGCAGAGACGAAATGGATTTATCAAGGTTATATATAAAGTATTTTTTGAAGTCAGAAATCAATTTTGCCAACTATTAAATTTTTTTGATTATGATATTTAATTTAATAATATTTAATGATATATATCTCAGCCAAACCGTTTGAGTAAATCCCGGGCAGACGGTAATAAAAAAAATCATGCCATTTTAATAACAAATACTGTTAAATAACAGAAAGTGTTATGGATTCTTCTTGAACAACATTTTTTGCATAAGAGTTTAATAACAGTTTATGTTATCATAAAAAAAATGTTTTTGGTCCGATATTGATTGAAAGCAAAAACAAATTGGGAATAAATTTTTTTGTTATGGAAGAATGCCTCCAACTATTATTGGGATGATCTGATTAATTGTTAGAATAACAAAAAATAAGAACAAAGATTTGTTCGAAGGATAGCTAAAAATTTTATTAGTCTGTTATTACAATAACAATCCAATAACAAAAAAAAACATAAGGACGAATAGCAAATCCTGTTATAAATAACATAAAATGTTATTGGCCTAGTATTTTCAAATATCAAAAAATGTTATTTCAAAGTTATCACCGTCTGCTCGGGTCTTTTGATGAATTGTTGTCACCACAAGTTCAAAATTTTACAATTTTTCGGAAAGTCCATTTTCCACTTAATTTGGCGATCTGGACCACTGTGCAATGTTTAAATTATGTAAAAACAAGTCCAACAAAACCTAATTTCAAAAGCTCTTGAAAAATACTTTTAGAAAACATATTATTTCAATTTGTTCATTCTAGGGCAACTTCCTTAAACTGTTGTAAAGTGCTATACTAACAGGATATCATATACATTAAATTATAATTACAAACTTTCTGTTCAATATAAAAATAATCATAAGGCCAAATCAAAACACGCAGAATCTTGAAAAGCTGAAATTTAGAATGACAGATTATTAACAATGATAGTCTCCGGATTTTTCAATTAATAGATTCAGAAGTTTATCAAACAAAAAGTACAAATATTAAAGAATTTAAAAACTGATTTTGAATTCTGGTATTAAATAAAATTTGAATTTAGAAATTTCCTAATTTCTGAAAAAAATATTTAAGGTTAAAAAATTTTAAACTTCAGAAATTTACAAATGTAATATTAGAATTTTAGATTTCTTTTTAATATATTATGATTAAGGAATTTAAGAATTTTTGTTGTACGTATTGAACTTCTGATTTTTTGAACATATTTTTTAGAATTTTTAAAATTTAATAATTTGATATACGATTTGAATGGGCAACTTTCCTTGATCGCGTTTCTTCCAAGCTTTGAACTAAGGTATAGAATTTAAAAAAAAATCTAAAATATATCTGAATTGGGTACCAAAGCCCTATGTCAATTTTTAAGTACAACGGTAAATAACACGATTAAAAACAATTTCTGATCACTTTTTTTCATTTTAATGCAAAATTTTTTTTTTACTAGACAGCATTTTTTCGATGGATCAACTATGGTCCCCTTGGAACGAGCTGTCAATTAGGAACATTTCTGTCAAGAAGGACCGCGAGGTTAATTTTTCAAAATTGATTTAAAAATCCATTTTAAACTCTTTGTGGTCGTACAAAGGTTCATTGTACTCAGAAAAATAAGCTTTATCGCTGTAAACAATTATATCACCAGTCTAAGCTTCATTTTAGGACCCAATTCAGTTCTTCTTAAAACCTAGACAGAAGAACATTTTGAACAAAAAATGAGTTCGTCGTCTTGGCTTGTTGATGTGACTGTTCAACTTCAAATGTTTTGGAAATCATCTCTGTTCTACTAATACAGTCTTGACACGATTATCCGATGGTTTGGCGTCATCCATAAAGTAATGTTGTTCACGCTGAAGTTGGTCTTTTTTCAAATAAAAAAGACTGGCTCATAAGATAAGGCTCACTGAACCCCTCTCCCCCTTGTCGCACTTGCAGTCTTTTTTCTTATCAATGACTATGACCAAACATTGTTCTTGGAAATCTAATACCTACATTTTTTTATATTGATTAAGGAAAAAACAAAACTAAACATGCTTAACAATTTATGAAAAATTAGGCAAAATATGATTATGTTTTAACGAGAATTGCATAGCATAGCATAGCATTGGTGTCTACCCGTAGCTGCTACTTCGTTATTGACCAGGACCCCCAAACATTGCTCCGTGGACCACAGATGAAAAGTAGGAACCAATCACCACCCTTTCGCAATTTTCAAAGGTCCCTATTGTGCTGATCAATACCGACGCCGGCCACGACCAGTGGTAAGACACGGGGAAGTGGATGGGAATGTTAGTCCGATACTTTAGTGATGGGATCGCTAAATCAGCTGCGTCTCCAACAAAGCTTCACATGAGTTTTGAGGTGTTAGTAAGACGGGTATGAGGTCAGGATTCACTTTGGTAGGTGATGCGACCATAAGCAATTTGTTTATCGGTTGAAATTTTAAAAATCTTAGGCAGCCGGCTGCGGAAAAATAGCTTTCTAGGGATTTAAATATAGCATTAATTCGACCGCTATTCTCCAGAAATTCTCCGTCGGCGTGCCTTCCGATCAACGGTTATGTAGGAAGGGCTTCATTCATTAAAATTGTTTTATATCATAAGCCTTAAAACATATTCGACGGCGTGCCTTCCGATCATCAATGATATAGAAAAGACTTAATCTAGCAATACGACTTGCTAGTCTCAAAATAACTAGGTACGTTTTTATAGAAAACTATAAAAAGCGAACAACACAAAAAAATCATCGACCAACGAATGCGTGCGATAAAAAACAATGAAAAAAAGAAGAAGGTAAAAAAGGTAACGTCCCGAAAAGCACCACACTAATCATTTATTTATAATGACCAATCACCTCATGCACTCGAACAGCGACACAAAAGAGACGAAAAATAACACGAAAAAAAAGGACTGCGCGACCCCACTGGCACCGCACTACTCAAATATGATTATGTTTTAACGAGAGTTGTTAGAAAAAAAACTTCTGAACTATGGAAAAAAAACCAGGAAAACCCCGGGAATTTCAAATTAAAAATGTGGTGGCCCGCGGTAACATGAGTTTCTTATTTTAAGTTTTAATGTGTTATTAAAGAATATGTTTTCACGTTCAATATTATGTTCAATATTTTTGCTACAGAAATCATCTATTTTTTCACCAGATGGATTGCTCAATTAGCCACCCATTTGGCACCAATCAATTCGACTCGTTTTCAAAAACAATACTATTAACACCCGGGTGCCAACTCACGATGGAAAGTCCTGCGCTGCCTGCCTGTTGTCGATCGATGTGATCACTGGCTATTTTTTTGGCAGGTGTTTAAAATGGCACACTGCTAAAAGCATCCAAATTTAGGAAGATGTTATAATTTATCAACGTGCACACACACACGACGTGGGACGCTAATTTGAGTCGAACAGCAGCGCGCGCGTTAATTTGATTGTTTGCTAAATCGTGCAAAAAGGGGCTAAATTTGGGGAAGGTGTGGGGAGAGGCTTGTGCTAATTAGGTCTCAAATTATCACTTGGCAGTTTGATATTTTGGGTTGTAGCTGAATCGCGTGGCGTGTTCGATGTTTTGGAAAATGTTTTTTTTAAAGGAGAATTTGTGAGATTTGCTGTCAGGTCACACGTGCGTGACAGAATTGTCATTAATTGTACAACACAATCGATCTTATCAGATTCAGCTTGATCCAATTAAGGCAGCAACGGGTTGACCTTTGTTCTACAAACAACAACATCACTGAAGCTCCGACTAAACCAAAATGACTTAATCACCATTGCCATCGCGCGCTCAGATCTGCAAGTCGAGATCAGAGTACGCTGACTGTGTGCGGTGGAGTGATTGTCAGTTCAGTAGAGCAACAAACGGAACGGAACACCTTCCTGTGGTGGTGGTGGTCGAGCCACAATGACTTACTGACACATCGAGTGCAGAAGTACATGTGAACTAGGCTCTGACTGATGGTCGCTGTACTGAGTTGTATTGTATTTTATTGGGTACTATTTAACAGTTCACAGGTTACCTTGAAGCCAAGACGTGACGCGCACGGAAAGGTAGCTGGCGTAGAACTTGATCGAAGTTGATGCCATCGACCAGTTTAAGCCACTCCAACTTTCCGTTAACCTTTTCCATGCTGAACCCCCCAAAATGTAACCCATAGCTTAGCAGCATGACCTTAACGCTAATCTCCGACTAGCTATTAACCCAACCACGAGGAGAGTTCAAAGTTTGAACCGAGAGGTGGTGTTGCAAGCCTACTCGGAGGCTAGATGATCATCTTAGGGCAACTCCACCGCATGCGTACCAAAAAAAAAACAACAAGCTGAGTCAAAGCAGGCCGTGTTGCCAAGCGGGTTTCGAGGTTAAACGCACCGGCAAGAAACGTGATTTGACGAACGGAACACGGCGGCGGTGGCGCTCGACAACAACAACTTAAGTCGGGCTTGGGAGAAGCACAGACAAATAGATGCAGATTTCAATTCAAATCCTCCGGTCAGCAATTTAACGGGCAATTTGAAATAATGTTATGCAAAATATCAGGGTTCAACCCCATCTCCACCTGAAAGAGTTACGTCAGATTGTCTGTGAAAGAAGAGAGGCCGGCTAAGATTTGAACCCACAGCAGCGTGATGCTTAGAAACGCCGGCTGCTTATGGTTGGACGGGCCGCGGGGAAGACCTCGAACTTCAAACCGGCGAGTTAGTTTTTTATTCAGATTATTCAATGCGGAGTTTTTTTTTATTGCTGCGAGGTTGAAGTGTTTGTTGTTTAGTTTCATAATGTAGCAAAGAATAATGATTGAAGTATCACATTTTCATCGACCTCTTTTAATTTATTTTACAGTATTTTTTTATTTTTTTTTTAAATTTCTTCAATTTCAGATTTTTTAAAGTAATTTCTAAAAATGGACGACAAAAATCATTTGCTTTTCAAAGCAACTTTTCCGAGAGATGCACTAATTGAAATTATTATTTTTTTCAAACGTTACCGAATCCGTCATGCCTTGATTTAGCATCGCATATGGGGGATACAAAACCGAGGCATGCTTAACTGAGGCACAGAGCTTATGGGATTTTGGCTATATGGGAGACATCCCGAGCAGACGGTAATAACAAAATTCAAGCAATTGTAATAACAAATACTGTTAAAATAACAGACAGTGTAATGGAATCTTCTTGAAAAATCCATTTTTGCATAAGAGTGTAATTACAGTTTCTGTTATCATAACAAAATTTGTTATTGTTGAAAGCCAAAACAACTTGTGAATAACATTTTTTTGATATGGGTTTTGATTGGTTGTTAAAACAACAGAAAATAATAACAAAGATTTTTTCAAAGAATTACTAAAAATATTATTAGTTTGTTATTACAATAACAATCCAAGAACAAAAATCATAAAGACGAATAACAAATCCTGTTATAAAAAACATAAAATGTTATTGGCCTAATGTTTTAAAATATCAAACAATGTTATTCCCAAGTTATTTCCAACTGCTCGGGATTGGCTATAATCATATGAAAAATCATCCAAGAATTAGAAAATTATAGTTTTCCGCGATGATGTCGGTTATCCATTGCAATTATAAATTCACAAAAATACGTATTTTTCTTGTAATTTTAAAATGCATTTTTTTTTCGAAAATAAACTCAATATTATTGGTTTTTACTGTATGGGTATCAAATGATGGGGTTTTTTTCATACATTTCGGAAGTTTTTTTTGAAAATACTAAAAAAAATCACAAAAATATGTTTTTTCTGAAAAATACTAAATTTTTCAGTTTTTTACAATATTGGTCGCGATTTTTTCAAACATTCGATAATAAAAACATAAATTTTTGAAAATGCTCAAAATTTTTCACAAAACTACGTATTTTTGGAAACTACTCAAAATTTCAGTTTTTTGTTTTCATTATTGGTATCAAATAATCGGGGGATTTCATACATTTCGATAGTATAAATATTTTTTGTAAAATACTAAAACTTTTCTCAAAATAGGGTATTTTAACCATTAGTGGACCCCCTAGTAGAGCCGATGCACATTTTTCACAAATTTTCAATATTTTAAGCACTTTTTCATAACCCTTTGTACAAAACAATGAAATCTGAAGTCTTTTGAACAATTTTGACTATTTGTTTCATCAGTTATTTGTTTTTGAGCAGAAAAATAGCCATTTGAAAAAAAAGTTTTTTTGCCTTGTTATGGACCCCCTTTTCCTATAGTGGACCCGGGTCCATAATCCGATTGTGGACCCGGGTCCACTATAGGCAAACTGTTATTTTTATACCAAATTTAACCGATATTTGATGTTTTGATGCATGGTGTAGGTCTAATGATAGATATAATGAATAAAAGATGGATTTTGCTCACTTTTCATCATAAACAAATATGTTTTGTTAACAAATTTGGCTTTAAACAACAAAAAACCTAACAGACATTTAAAAACATTTATTTCCGAAAAAGATCAGAGAAAACGTTTCAAAAACCACTATAAACATAAAAATAATTAAATTAAATTAAATAATTAAATAAATTTTCCATATTAATTACATAAATGGTTGACCGAAACTAAATAATAGATTTGTTTACAGTTGCTGATAAAATCACGCATGTTTATTTAAAAAAATGTGTTGTTATTGATTTATTATAATAAAATATCATTTCAAACTGCATTTATGATGCTTCAGTTAAGTACAATCAACTATAGTTTTGATTAATTATAAATTTTTACGGCTTCAGCAATTTTGGTACTTTTAAAATGAAAACAGCTATATTTATACTCATAACTGGAAAAATATGCGATTAGGTTGATAACAACAAGCATTTATTGTATGTTTAAGAGTAACTTTTGCTTGAATACACAGTTTTCTTCATTTTAAAATTAACAGGGGTCCACCTTTGGAAAAGTTTGGATTTCGTTGTCCTATATTGGACCCCCCTAATTTTTGCTCGAAAATGGCAGTTCTTCGCTTTATTTTAGTAAAGATCCTTAAACTTACATTATTTCGACTTGCTGAAATTAAATAATCAGTCAAAAAATGATTGGATGGTTAATTCAATCATAAAATATAAATTCAGTTTTGTTGTGAAAATGCTAGTGGCCATGGCTGATTTCAGATGTCGAACTCAAAACACTTATTTTGGTGAAAAGGACAATTCAATGTCAGTCAACATTGTTTTAAATGATGCTGAACATGCCAAATAAAAGATTTGTAGACAACAACACGCTTGAAATTGTGATTTTATTGAATTTTTCATCAAAAACCCTTCAGAGGGTCCACTATAGGAAAGGGGTCCACTAATGGATAACGTACCCTATCGAATTTTCGAAAAAAAAACCAGTTTTTAACAGTACAAAAAAAAATAAAATCAAATTATTCGCTCCACTTCATTGCCTTGGTGTTCTCGATTATGAGATTCCTACTCGAAACTAGGTATCCGAAGGCTTGATTATTGAGGCAATTGCAAACCTCTTTTTACACCTAAGCTTCCATCCACCCCGGGATTCGAACTGACGACCTTTGGATTGTTAGTCCAACTGTCTACCAGCGACTCCACCGAGGTAGGACCCAGGGAGACGACTCCTACACCTGGACTGGGCAAACGACCTATTCTTTTTAGGTTAGTCCGGGGCCAACATTTACTTCCCCGTCCGACGGAAGGCGTGGTAAGACAAATCTCGTCTCGAAAAATGCCACCGGGACCGTCTGGGATCGAGCCCAAGCTGATTGGGTGAGGAGTAACCACGCTTACCCCTGCACCACGATCCCGGATTTTAACAGTACATAGATTGTTTTTTGAAAATACTAAACATTTTCAAAAAACTACGATTTTTTATTAAAAGAATAACTGGAAATTTCTGTTTTTTATTATATGGGCATTGGGCATCTTAATATCGGATTTTTTTTTGTAAAAAACTAGTTTTTTTTAGAAGATGTAGCTTTGTTAATGTTTTTGAGTGTTTTCAAGAATTTGTGTTATTATTTTTGAAAGGTATGAAAAATCCCAACCATTTGATACCAATAAAGAAAAAAAAAATTGAAAAAAAAAACAAAAATACATAGTTTTGTGAAAATTTTGTTTTTTTTATTCAAAAATGAAACGCAAAAAAAATTAAATTTTTCAAAACTTTTTTTTCGTAAAATCACTTTGTAAAACATTATAACAATGAAAAAGTCCATGCAAAGGAAAGAAAAACGGGAAATCGTGAAATGATTTTTTTATAAATGAAAAAAATTACCCCGGCTTAATGTAGATTCGAAAAGTTCATTAAACTTTATTACTTCAAAAAAAATTGTGTAGTATCGAAAAATAGCAGAGTTTTCAAACTATTTGTGTGTTTTTTTCGATTAAAAATACGTTTTTTGGAACTTTGAGTACGCTTTCAAATCGGGCGTTTAATTTTATATAAAAGTCCCTTTCACACCAAATTTCTATCTCATCATCATTTCAAGATGCAAACCATTGAAAACACCTCTTTTTTCGCATGTTTAAAAATGAAAGAGGTAGCACCGTTCCTCCGTCACGAGATATTGAAAATGGACCTTTTATACGTAATGAAGGACAAAAGCTACCCCCTAAAACAAAGTTTCTCGCAAATCGAAGGAGGGTCGGGGAACTTTTTACGATTTGGAATTGGATTTTTTTTTTCAACTAATTCAATATGATAAATTATTAAGCATCGGTAACTATTTTCCCTCTTAATACTACTGCACTGCTCTTATTTGCATATGATTTCTTGGTTTGATTTTTTAATTTAAAATCACAGTGAACTGCTGTTTGAATTATTAAAAAATAACAATAAATATCAATATTTAATTTTAATTTTAATGTTGCATGTGTCGGAATTACTTTGAATCTACAACGAGCAGAAGGATTATTTGCTAAGCTAACTTAAACAAAAACCTAATTACCAACTTCCTCAAAGTGCTCTCTAATCTACTTTTAAAAATACTCTTCACGATAAGCAGCTTGAGCAAATCTTTGTTTACAATCTCATTTGCCAAAGCACGTTGCCTGGCCATCCTGTTCTAACCCCTTTTCCGCAGCTCTTCACAATCAGATGCGTCGATATTCTTTTTTTTCTTTTTTTTTTGCTTTTTCGTTTTATCTTTTGCTGTTTGCAATTTGTATGCCTCAGCTTCTAAGTAGCAGCAGCAGCAGATTTGACCTACTTTTTCCGTACGCGAGTGTGTTTGCTTTCCTTGCACGCCCACGCCCCATGGCCAGGAGGGAGCTACGTGCCACTGCACAGTGGTCCAGATCGCAAAATTAAGTGGAAAATGGATTTTCCGAAAAATGGTGACGTTTTGGAGCTTTGGTGTCTTCAGAAGAGTTGTTGCAAATGGAAAGGGGCAACTTTTGGTTTGGTTCAAATTTAGGTGGTTCACGATTAGGGTGATTTTGAAAATCTAACTTTTCAGGAATATTTTGGGAATTTTTGTCTTCTAAAAGTTGATGGGCTTGCCAATCCAAGCAACTTTGTCGAAGACACCAAAATTTTATCTCGTAATCTACGCCTTCTATGACCAAATTTATAAAAGCATCTGAGCAAACCTTCAAAAATCAGTTTTGAACGTGGCAATTCAGGTTAACTTTTAGAAAAGTGATATTCGGAGCACTTTTAGAGCTCTACAAAACAAACATTTTCATTTTTGACATGTCAATTTGGACTTAAGGGTCAAAGTTACAGCCATTTTAAGGTAAAGATGCAAATTTAAAACTTAAATATCTCAAAATGGCGCAAGCCAAATTTTGAGCACTAGGTTGCATTTGAAAGAAGAGATCTAGCACTACAAACGCTGAAAAAATCTCAGGGTGTTTTTCTTTAAACTTGAGATATCTTCATTTGAAAAGTCTAATTTTCAAGGGAAACCATATGGGACCACCCTAACGAAATTCGAAAATTGTCCAAATATATGTTTTCCATGTAATTTTGCCCGCTGAATCTGAATCTGCCCTCAGAATTGAGCCAAAATGTCAACAAATCGATTTTGGTCATATTTTGGGTTTCCATGTAAAATTATCATTTAAACCCAAAATATGACCAAAAATCGATTTGTTGACATTTTGGCTCAATTCTGAGGGCAGATTCAGATTTAGCGGGCAAAATTACATGGAAAAACATATATTTGGACAATTTTCGAATTTCGTTAGGGTGGTCCCATATGGTTTTCCCTTGAAAATTAGACTTTTCAAATGAAGATATCTCAAGTTTAAAGAAAACACCCCTGAGATTTTTCAGCGTTTGTAGTGCTAGATCTCTTCTTTCAAATGCAACCTAGTGCTCAAAATTTGGCTTGCGCCATTTTGAGATATTTAAGTTTTAAATTTGCATCTTTTTACCTTAAATGGCTGTAACTTTGACCCTTAAGTCCAAATTGACATGTCAAAAATGAAAATGTTTGTTTTGTAGAGCTCTAAAAGTGCTCCGAATATCACTTTTCTCTAAAAGTTAACCCTGAATTGCCACGTTCAAAAACTGATTTTGAAGGTTTGCTCAGATGCTTTTATAAATTTGGTCATAGAAGGCGTAGATTACGAGATAAATTTTGGTGTCTTCGACAAAGTTGCTTGGATTGGCAAGCCCATCAACTTTCTAGAAGACAAAAATTCCCAAAATATTCCTGAAAAGTTAGATTTTCAAAATCACCCTAATCGTGAACCACCCTAATTTTGAACCAAACCAAAAGTTGCCCCTTTCCATTTGCAACAACTCTTCTGAAGACACCAAAGCTCCAAAACGTCACCATTTTTCGGAAAATCCATTTTCCACTTAATTTTGCGATCTGGACCACTGTGCACTGCTAGAATACACACATCGCGTTTGTGTGATGAACCGAGCTCTGTTTAAACTTCCTTGCAAGTTGCCTGCCAGATTTAGTCCGCGGCTAATGATGAGAAATAAATTAGTCGACTAATTTGCATTGGCTGGTTCGCGTATGATTTACTGTGATATTTGTTTTTGGGGATTTGACTTTGAAGTTCCATTCGCTTTTAATTTAATTTTGAATTAATAGCATTAAAGTTTGCGGAACAACTCTTTGTACAACATTTCTAACTAAATTTGTTCAGAATCACTGAAGATTGTTCACACATTTCTTGGCCTGGTGTCGTACTTTCGCTCCAAAATACGACCCAGAGCTGTGGAATCGCTTTCGAAGTCCAATAAAACTATCGGTCGTGTGTGTACGTGTATCAGTGCATCCAATTGTATGTGTGCATGCTCCAAGCTTATATTCGTGGCAATAACACATTCTGGCACAGAACTGACTTTCTGGGTTTACTTAACTGTGTGTGATGGGCAAAACTATTGAATCTAGGGGAAGTTAGTCGACAATAATTGTTCTTTTCAAAACAATCAATTTTCCTCTACAACTCTGTACGGTTCAATGTTAAGTTTAGTTTTCTTTTTTTGATAGTGTCAGGCCTACTTTAACATCCTTTAATATTTAGTTTTTGAATGTTTGTTATTATTTATATGTTTGTAGTGTATTTTTATTTTATTTTAACTTGTTTTGAATATGTTATTATCTTTTCAAAAGCAAAAAATCATAAAGATAGACTCTGATTTATAAATCTAGGAAACATCAATTTCTTAGTACAGCCTTGCGACGTAATAACTGAGAGAATGGAAAACATTTTATTAGCCTTCATGATATGCTGGCAATATCTCGGCAACCATTAGCAATTTCTCAAAAAAAAATCAAACCATATTTTTATTGTTATTTTTATTTTTATTATTAAGTCTTTATCACAATTTAGGTAAATTATGTCATGATAATATTGATATTTTAAAAAGCTTTTCAACTATGAAAATTTCCGTAAAACTCGTTGTTTTGGCAATATTTGCCGAGATATTTTCAATTAAAATGCAGATAAATGTAATATAGACAAAAATTCATAAATAAATATTGGAATATTGAAAACTTATTAAATCCAAATTTCACACAAAAGATCAAAATATCACTTTGAAAACAAGAGCTTAAGACAGAGTTGCCAAATCTTCAAACTTTTAGATTCATTGGTAATTTTTTTTTTTGGTTACCTAACGACAGTTCTATATGCTGATTTGGACATGTTTCCATACAGATAAGTGACATCTGGTTTTAAAAACGTACCTAGAAATCACCTAAGCGTTCTTAACTTGAGACAGGGTTGCCAGATGACCGAGTTTATGGACTCGATAAAAACAGTATTTTCCGACGTTATATTTTTCGTTTGAAAACGAAAAGTGATGTTTGAAAAAAAATAATTCCAGAGAAATATCGAACAAATCATTCACATTTTAAAATACACTTTTTAGACGTAAAATCACATTTTCATTCGGAATTGTTCAAAATGTTTTTTTTACTAAGGCCGTTGCAAATATTTTTCAAAGTTTATGTTGCCCCCCTTCAAAGTCGGTCTGAATAATCAGGGGGCTAAAAAATATTTTTTCAAAAAACTTCAAAATTTTGATGAAAATTAAAGTTTAATCAACTAAAATCAGTAAAAATGCATTTTCCTGCGTTTCTAATCATATTCAGCATGTTTGAACTTTTTCAAAAACATTTTAAATTTTCATGAAGTACCAATGTACAGTCCGACAACAAGTTTTTTTTCGCAAAAAAAAAAAAAATCCGTCGATACCTCGATATTTTGAAAACAAATGATTGAAAAGCAACTGGACGCGTGTAAAATGCATTTTAAAACACTTTTTTCATAAAAAGGTTGAATCCAATATTTATTTTTTAATTTCAGTCATTTTGAATTAAATTTTGTTTTTTTTCTGAATAAGGTTGGCTCATTGTACCACCTCCAATCATTACTTTGTGATTTTTTTTATTATTTTTTTTGCAGTAACTTTTTCAAAGTTTTGCTTGTTTCTAACATTATCATTCAAATAAAAAAAAATGCGCATAATTTTAATAAAGAATTTTTATTGAAAAGAGAGGAAAAGTTGTGGTTGCTTTTTCTTCATCAAATATTTCTAAACTTCAAAAATTTCAACAATTTCGATTTTGGTTAACCTTATCCTTAACCTAGTAGAAACAAGTTAAACGAAATTTCCTGCAATTTTCAACTAACGATGTCTCGGAAACTTTTGGTACGATTTTCAATGTAAAAATTGAAACTTTTGTAAAATTTTCTGATCTTTTCAACAAAAACTAATTTCAAAATTCGTAAATCACGCATAACACAAATTTTTATCTATTTCATAATCAAAAACAGATTATAATATTTCAGATAATTATTATAGAAAATAATTTAAAAACTCGCTAAATTATCATTTTTAACATTGAAAATCGAGCTATTGTGAGGCTGTATCTCAGGAACTAGTTTCCCGATTTTCAAAGTTCCAGCAAGAAAATTGTTGAAATTTTCTAAGCTTTTCAAAAACATTTTTTAGGGCTGCTGTTCTTTCAAGAAGTATTTTTAAAATGCAATAATAAACGAAGAGAAATAAAAAAATCCTAATTATAGTTATAACATTATAAACGGTACATTATATCGGTAGACTCAATAATAAATTTTGTATTTTTAGTCTTCTAAAACATTAATTCGAAACTAAAAAAATAATAATTTTGATATAAAAATAATAATTAAAAAAATTGGAAATTATTTTTTCCATACAAAAATTTGTCGAAGACTACAAAATAAAAATTAAAAAATCTATAAAAAAAATGCTAAATCGTAGATACTCTATGGTAAAATTGATTTGTCTGATATATTTTTTATCATGAATCCGTTGCACCATTTTTATCTCAAGCGTTCAGAAAACTTTTTATTTTTTTAAAGGCTCTAATTATTTCAAAAGCTAAACAAGTTTTATTGAAAATGAATGCAGTCTTGAAATCAATATCTTTTTTTCAATAATGTTTACCAAAATTCTTTAAAACCATCTCTGCTTCCTCTCATCCCCTAGTACGAAGAGCTCGACAGGAAAACTCTGGCAGGCGAATTGCGATAATCGGAAGCAAAATATTGTACGGAACAGTGGATCGTAAAATAAACAAAGTTGAAGGCAACGAAGCCGGCCAAAAATCTTATTTTGGAACCCAACCCCGTTTCAGCTGACTCGGTCTCTGGCTAAGAGAGACGTTTCCAGTCCCGTGGGGTAAAGGGGTTTGGTGG
>NC_051862.1:47344087-47384087 GCF_015732765.1 Culex quinquefasciatus | reverse complement strand
TTTCTGACATCCTGGGGCAAATCAGGCAAGTCAGAAGTAAAAATATTGTATAAAATTGGACCCAAAATGCTTCCTTGAGGGACGCCAGCACGTACAGGTAGTTGATCAGATTTGCTATTCTGATAACATACCTGCAGAGTACGATCCGTCAAATAATTTTGAATAATTTTCACGATATAAATCGGAAAATTAAACCTTTTCAATTTCGCAATCAAACCTTTATGCCAAACACTGTCAAATGCTTTTTCTATGTCAAGAAGAGCAGCGCCAGTAGAATAGCCCTCAGATTTGTTGCTTCGAATTAAATTTGAAATTCTCAACAACTGATGAGTAGTTGAATGCCCAAGGCGAAATCCAAACTGCTCATCAGCGAAAATTGAATTTTCATTAATGTGCGTCATCATTCTATTAAGAATTATTCTTTCGAATAATTTACTAATAGATGAAAGCAAACTAATGGGCCGATAGCTTGAGGCTTCAGCAGGATTTTTATCCGGTTTCAAAATCGGAATTACTTTGGCATTTTTCCAACTACTGGGAAAATATGCCAAATCAAAACATTTGTTGAAAATTTTGACCAAGCAACTTAAAGTTGCTTCTGGTAATTTTTAATTAAAATGTAAAAAATGCCATCCTCACCAGGGGCTTTCATATTTTTAAATTTTTTGATAATAGATTTTATTTCATTCAGATCCGTATTAAAAACTTCATCTGATGAAAATTCTTGTTCAACAATATTCTGAAATTCTATTGAAATTTGATTTTCAATAGGACTCAAAACATTCAAGTTGAAATTATGAGCACTCTCAAACTGCTGAGCAAGTTTTTGAGCTTTTTCCCCATTAGTTAATAGAATATTATCACCATCTTTTAAAGAAGGGATGGGTTTTGAGGTTTCTTAAGAACCTTTGAAAGTTTCCAAAAAGGTTTGGAATAAGGTTTAATTTGTTCGACATCTCTTGCGAACTTTTCATTTCGCAGGAGAGTGAATCTGTGGTCAATAACCTTTTGCAAATCTTTTGAATTCGCTTCAGTGCAGGATCACGAGAACGTTGATACTGTCTTCGGCGAACATTTTCAGACGAATCAGAAGCTGAAGATCGTCATCAATAATGGGAGAATCAAATTTGACTTGAACTTTAGGAATAGCAATATTCCTAGCATCCAAAATTGCATTAGTTAAAGATTCCAAGGCTGAATCAATATCAGCTTTGGTTTCTAAAACAAAATCATGATTTAAATTATTCTCAATATGATGCTGATACCTGTCCCAATTAGCTTTGTGGTAATTAAACACAGAACTATTGGGTCTGGTAACTGCTTCATGAGAAAGTGAAAAAGTTACTGGAAGATGATCAGAATCAAAATCAGCATGAGTCACTAAAGGACCACAATACTGACTTTGATTTGTCAACACCAAATCAATTGTTGATGGATTTCTAACAGAAGAAAAGCAAGTTGGCCCATTCGGGTATAAAACCGAATAAAGACCAGAAGTGCAATCTCTGAACAGAATTTTACCATTGGAATTTACTTTTGAATTATTCCAAGATTGGTGTTTGGCATTAAAATCACCGATGATCAAAAATCGAGATCTATGCCGAGTAAGTTTATTCAAATCCCCTTTGAAATAATTTTTATTTTCCCCAGTGCATTGGAATGGCAAATATGCAGCTGCAATCATAATTTTCCCAAAAGAAGTTTCAAGTTCAATGCCCAAACTTTCAATAACTTTTAACTTAAAGTCACGTAACGTGCTATAAGTCATACTACGGTGGATAACTATTGCAACTCCACCGCCATTTCGATTCATTCGGTTATTAGTTATAACTTTATAATCTGGATCACTTTTCAAATAAGTGCCAGTTTTTAAAAATGTTTCGGTTATAACAGCAACATGCACGTTATGAACTCGTAAAAGTTGAAAAATTCATTTTCTTTCGCTTTTAAAGAGCGAGCATTAAAATTCATAATATTGATGGAATTACTTAGATCCATGATTAAACTTCAGGGTAAGAACAACATCATTCGCAAATTTTAATCCAATCTGGATTGCTTCCATCATGGATGTAGCATTACTCATTGTTTGAATCAAACCAAACAGTGAGTTTTGCAAAAAGTCATTTTTCAAACGTAACATCGCCGAGATCAGAAGATCCCAAAGCGTTGCCAGCAGAAAAATTTCAAATGAGATTTGAGGTACCTGCCCAATTTCAAAAGATTGGTAGAGGATTTAAAATTCGTGGATGAACCCGAACCCGAAACGACGTTAGCATAAGAAATGCCATTGTTGTTACCTAACTTTTCCACGGTAGGGGTATTTCTAGCATTGTTCGAGTGAGACAGCACGAACGTTTGATTTAAAGATGCAGGTACAACCTGACTTTGAGAAAATTTCGGTTTGGATTTCGGCTGATGCTTAGCGCGAGAATCCAAAACCTTTTTTCTGATGGGGCAATCCCAGAAATTTGATTTGTGATTTCCACCACAATTTGCACATTTAAATTGGGTGACTTCTTTCACGGGACAATTGTCCTTGTCGTGAGAAGAATCCCCGCAAACCATGCATTTTGGAACCATGGCGCAATGATCAGTACCGTGACCGAATGCCTGGCAACGCCGGCACTGGGTCAGATTCTGGCCATTACCGCCATGTTTCTTAAAATGCTCCCACTTTACCCGTACATGGAACAAAAACTGAACTTTGTCCAAAAGTTTCAAATTGTTGATTTCATTTCTGTTGAAATGAATCAGATAAAATTGTGAAGTCAAACCAAAGCGAGAAATATTCCCGTTTGATTTTTTCTTCATCGGTATTACTTGGGATGGGGCAAAGCCAAGCAACACCTTAAGTTCGTTTTTGATCTCATCCACCGACAAGTCGTTGGAGAGACCTTTCAAGACCGCCTTGAATGGCCGAGCATTCTTGGTCTCATACGTGTAGAAATTGTGTTTGTGGTTTTTCAAATAACCAACAAAAGTTTGGTGATCTTGTAAAGATTCCGTCAACAGCGACATTGTAAAGATTCCGTCAACAAGCGACATTCTCCTCTTCGACCAAGCTGGAACGAAACTTTCAAATTGCAAGTTTCCTTGCAATTCTTCACTTGCGTTCGAAAGCTGGCCAAATCGGAGACGGAAGTCACTACAATTGGCGGTGCCTTTACTCGTTTCTCGACGGCAGAAGGCTCAGTACGAGGAGAAGGTTCCTTGTCTTCAGTTTCGGATAAAACACCGAAACTGTTTGTCAATGGAATTGGAGGATTGACCTCACATTCAGAATCAGAATCAGACCTCAGAAGAGGCTGTTTTCTTTTTCTGTTTCCGTTAGCCGGTTTAGCGTTCAAACGCTTCACCGACGTAACGACCAAATCTTCAGAAGATTTGCGTTTACCTTTGTTGTGACGCATTTTGCAAGCAAAGTTCTCTTAAAAAGATGGCTTCGTTTGTAAAATACAACAATATTTCAGGTGGTGTTAGTCTTGAAAAGACTGTTTAGAATTTTGGAAAATAACTCAGGTAGTCTTTAAAAAGACGGTGAATTTTGTTTTGAAATAACTCTGAGCTTAGGTAGTAAAAAATACCGCAGCTCTAGTGTCCGTTCACCACGAAGGTTCGCAAGACACTGACTCTCCTAATAACAAAATGTGTTATTCGTTCGGTATACTGACTTAGAAATAAAATTACAATAAATCGCACAAATGGAAAAGTTTCTAAGTTTCCATAACACAATCTGTTACTATTTTTTTCTTTTGTTAAATATGTTTAGATCTTTGGGATAATTTTGTCTAATTTCGTCGGGGTCATTATTTTGGCCATGAAATGGGGTCCTTAAGCTAAAATTATTCTAAAAAGTTGAAATTTTGAAAGTTGATTTTTTTTATTATTTGATATACCCCCTAAAGGACTTAGTTTAAAATGGTTAGAACAATGGGATAATTTTGACCAATTTCGTCGGGATCATTATTTTGGCCATGAATGGGGTCTTTAAGCTAAAATTATTCTGAAAAGTTGAAATTTTGAAAGTTGATTTTTTAAATTATTTGATATACCCCCTAAGGGACATAGCTAAAATTGGCTAGAACTATGGGATAATTTTGACCAATTTCGTCGGGGTCATTATTTTGGCCATGAAATGGGGTCCTTAAGCTAAAATTATTCTGAAAAGTTGAAATTTTGAAAGTTGTTTTTTTTAATTATTTGATATACCCCCTAAGGGACTTAGCTAAAATTGGCTAGAACTATGGGATAATTTTTACCAATTTCGTCGGGATCATTATTTTGGCCATGAAATGGGGTCCTTAAGCTAAAATTATTCTGAAAAGTTGAAATTTTGAAAGTTGATTTTTTTAATTATTTGATATACCCCCTAAGGGATTTAGCTAAAATTGGCTAGAACTATGGGATAATTTTGACCAATTTCGTCAGGGTCATTATTTTGGTCATGAAATGGGGTCCTTAAGCTAAAATTATTCTGAAAAAATTGAAATTTTGAAGGTTGATTTTTTTTAATTATTTGGTATACCCCCTAAAGGACTTTGCTAAAATTGGCTAGAACTATGGGATAATTTTGACCAATTTCGTCAGGGTCATTATTTTGGCCATGAAATGGGGTCCTTAATCTAAAATTATTCCAAAAAGTTGAAATTTTGAAAGTTGATATTTTTTATTATTTGATATACCCCCTAAGGGACTTTGCTAAAATTGGCTAGAACTATGAAATAATTTTGACCAATTTTATCGGGGTCATTTATTTCACCATGAAATGGGGTTTCAAGCTAATATTAATCCGATAAAATTAACTTTTGAGAGTTCATTTTTTTTTTAAATGTTGTTATATTCCCTAACGGAATTGATTTATTTATTGAGAATTTTTGATGTGTGAATAACAAAAACTGTTATTATTTTCACAGAGCCAGGAAGTCGGAGCTGACGTTGAAGTTCGAGCTGGAGTGAGACCTCGGAGACTGCATCGGATTCAGCAAATTTTCAGCAACTTTTACTTGGAGTCGGAATCTGTGAAGTCGGGTATTTTTAGAGAACTGAAGTCGTCGTTGACGTCATATCCTGCATCCAGAGTCGGAGTCGTCTTCAAAGTATGGATTCAAAGTCGCTTGGAGGTACCCGACTCTGCAGCCCTGACTAGTACAGAGCAGTTATGGCAAATGCAGGTTTATTTGCAAATTACAAATAAACCAAAACCATAACTTTTTTTGTTATGGAGACATACCAGTTCAATAACATTTTTTGTTATTATGCTGCTCCACCTCTCCGCACAAAATAACAAATCTTGTTATTCCTTCATGATTCTTTCTGAGTTATTGGTTTGTTATTGCAATAACAACATAATAACAGTTTAAGTTATTCTTCGAACAAATCTTTGTTATTGATTTTTGTTATTTTAACAACTAATCCAATCATCCCAATAACATATTTCGATCTTCACACAATATCAAAAACTGACCTTCCTAAGTTATTTCTGTCTGTTCGGGATGTTCTTTTTAGTCCTGGGACCTGGTTAGGCATTTGTAATTACATTTTACTTAAAGCCAAGAGTTATTACAGAGGATTTATTTCATGATTTTTTCTTTAATCAAAATCAAAATGATACAAAATTTTTAGGTCTCTAAAAGAACCAGAATTGAAAAATTGCAATGGAAAATTGTAAGAAATTGCTCCTAAATTTCTATAAAAAATTTAAAATTTTCAAAAAAAAAAAAAGTTTAGTCCCCCGATTTTTCTGGCCAATTTTTAAGAGGGGGGGGGGTTAAATGTACAAATTCAACAATACAAAACAACGAAATTTGAACTCAATGGTCGATTTTTGGGAAGAAAACTTTTAAATTTAGAAAATATTTGCTTGGTGATTGGTAAAAAAAAATTAAAAATAAAACCACTCTTGTACTTGTCATAGATATTGTCAAAATGTGTGTTCGACTCAAAAATTTTTCTCCCTCGTGTTCAAATTTTAATCTGATTTTTCTAATTTTGCTCATTCGATTTTTTTTTGTATTTTTAAATCCGACTGAAACTTTTTTGGTACCTTCGGTATGCCCAAAGAAGCCATTTTGCATCATTAGTTTGTCCATATAATTTTTCTTACAAATTTGGCAGCTGTACATAAAAAATCTGTATCAAAAATCTGTATCTTTTGAAGGAATTTTTTGATCGATTCGGTGTCTTCGGCAAAGTTGTAGGTATGGATACGAACTACACTGAAAAAAAAATGATACACGTTAAACAAAAATTTGGTGATTTTTATTTAACTTTTTGTCACTAAAACTTGATCTGCAAAAAATATATTTTTAATTTTTTTTAATTTTTTTAAATGTTTTAAAGGACATCAAAAGCCAATTTTTAAGAAATTTTCAGAATGTGCAAAAAATAAAGTGAACCGATTACAAGTTAAAGCCATTTTTAGGTATTTTTTTCAAGATAGTCACAGTTATGAATGCCAACCATTCAATATATAGCCCTTTTAAAATGTTAGTCTTGATTTAAAAATTTTGAAAATATTTTTTTTGAAAAGTTCGACAAATTTCACGAATGTTTCATATTTTAACATTGAAAATCAGACCATTGGTTGCTGAGTTATCGACAATAGAAAATGGTTGGTTGTTTGGGTGAGACTTAGAAAACATCAATTTTCCTGTTTTTTAACCTTTGCATGGCAATATCTCAGCAACTATGGGTCGTATGAACAAAGTCTGAAAAAGCAAATTATTGAGAATTTTCTCAGCTTTTCAACAATACTTTTTTCAGAGGTGGGCAAACATGGCCACCAATTTTAAAAAATTAAAAACTGCGACTATTTTCAAAAAAGTTACCTAAAAATGGCTTTAACTTGAATACGGTGCACTTTATCAAAACTTCGCTAAAGTACTTTTTGATTGCAAAATTAATTTTACATCAAAAAATGAAGTTGAAAAATTTTTGCGACCAATATTTCGAATTTAAAAAAAACGGTATTGATTCAAGAATTTATAACTCGGTCAAAGATTTTTTGCACAACCTGAAAATTTCTGAAAAGTTTGCATCTAATGTCCCCTAAAACATATCAAAAAATGAAAAAATAAAATAAAAATAGGGTTTTTTTTTGCAAATTAAGTTTTAAAGACAAAAATTTTAATAAAAAAATTCCTTCAAAAGATACAGATTTTTGAATGTTCATACGTCATTTTTGTATGGACAGCTGCCAAATTTGTACGGAAAATTGTATGGGCAAACTAATGATGCAAAATGGCTTCTTTGGGTTTACCGAAGGCACCAAAAAAGTTTCAGTCGGTTAAAAAAATAGAAAAATTAAAATTGAAGAAAAAAGACCGATTTCAGAGAGAATTGCTCTGATACAAATTATTATTTCGAATCTATCATATTTTATTCAAATATTTTCAGTAATATTTATTAATTATTAGGCTGGTACAAATTTTATTTAATGTTTTCGTCATGCCCCTTCCTCCCCGTTCTAATACGGCAGTAAAAATAAGGGGGCAAAAAAAACCTTTTTGCAATTCCGTTGTCAAACTACTTACTTTTTCTGTCATTCTTGAACGACGAAATAGCCTACTTTTCTGTACCAAACATAACAGAATCGAATAGCAACACTTTTTAAAATAAATGCTGAAAAGTTCTACTTTTCAGCACTCAAATGGGTGCTGAAAAGTTGAACTTTTCAGCACTTGTTTCGAAAAGTAACACTTTTCAACATTTTTGATTTAAACGATTTATTGACAAAATACATGAAAATTTGACATAAAATTTCACTCAGTGTGTGTTTTTTGGAATTGCAAAAAATGTTGTATGGAACTCGTTGCAAAACTTGATTTTTTCAGCACTCTTCGTATTTATCCAACTCGGTGAACCTCGTTGGATAAATGTACGACTCGTGCTGAAAAAATCCTCTTTTTGCAACTTGTTGCATAAACTACTATTAAAAAAATCAATGGAAATTTAACAGCAATAAACTGAATTTAATTTAAAATGCTTTCAACTGAGATCAGGGTTAATTCAAAAATATTTTGATTTTTTTTTAATTTTCGAGGTACAAAACCTCGAAAAGTTTTTTTTCATTTTTTATTTTCCTGTAATTTTTATTAGAATTTTGAATGATTTTTTCAAAGAAATGTTCCTCTTTTTTTATTATATTTTTTTTTGCCTATCGACCTCAGCCAGGGTCAAGGGACAAAAATTTAGCACAGTATTTTTTTCGGCCTTAGTAAATAATGAAAAAAAATCGCATCGTAACATTCAACAAAAACCTCAAAATTCCATTAAAGATAAAATAATTGAAAAATGATTTATGGATACCCTTGAAATACACTGTACATTTGTGTATTTCAAAATGATAATAATTTTTTTTTCAATCCAATGAAAAAAATAAATTTAAATGAGGTACTTACACAAATTAGTTAGAAAATTAGTGTCAAGGTAAGACTCAGGCAAGCACTTGAATTGAAAAGTGTTTCTGTTATTTTTGGTTGAGAACAGTGCCGTTTCATCGTTTGAGAGTGATAGGAAATATAACGGAATTGCAGAACAATGTTTTCGAAAATATTCATATGCAATTATTAATGAATATTTTCTTTTTGTTAAATTCATTATATGGATAATTTTACGATCGAATTATGGAATATACTGGAAATATGAACATAGCTCAAATTATGATAAAAGAGGTTTTAGAACTTTTTTTTTAAATTGATATTTATAAAATGGGGAGAATCATAGAAGAATATAATTATGATAAGTATTTGAGTTTTGTTTTTTTCTCAGCCGTAAAAGAAATTCATTAATTTTAATTTTTTTTTATTCAGTTGAACTTTTCCTCAAAAGAAGCCATTTTTTTCAGTTTTTGTAGATTATGATCAGGACTTTTATAAAAATAGCTTTCTGAGAAAAGATTTTCCTTTTTCCATATTTTAGTAGTCACATTAACTTAAAATCCTAACATCTCATTGCGGTTTTCATTTTTCTAAAGCTTTTCAAAATGCTTCCGGAGACCAATGAGGTCATGATTTGCGCAAGAATTTGGAATGGAACTGGTACTGGAGCCATGAATGTAAAATTATGTTGTTTTTTTAAGTTTAGTTGAACAAAATTTAAGATCATTATTAAAATTCAAAAATAAATTTAAAAAATTAAAGATTTTTTTAAAAAGTGCATCGTTCTATGCTGAGTTTTTTTCAAAAATTGCCTTAAAAATTAAAATCTGTTTCGTGTTGCACTTTCACAAGGTCCTTTTTTCTAAAAGTTGAGAAAATTAACTACGATTACCATTTTTTACTTTGTTGAATAGACTGCTAACCAATGTAGGTCAGTATGATTCCATACCATTCCGAACGTATTTAATTCGAACTCTACATTTTGCGGAAAAATCTAAAACCTATCAAAGTCACCCCGGTTTACGGTATCTCAGAAAGTTTTGGATCGATTTGCAATGTAGAAATTAAAAATTTTGTGGAATTTTCTGATCTTCTCTCTTCAAAATTCAATGCCAAACATTTGAAGCCGTTTCAAACTTCATTTTTTGTTTTCCTGATCTATAAACCGTATTTTTTTTTATTTTAAAACTATTTTCAATTGCAGAAAATTTCAAAACTGTTTCATTTTTTAACATCGAAAGATGATTGTTGATCAATTGCAAATGAAATGCAAAAAAATAAGGCCAACATAAAATATACCTGCTTTGATTTGGTATTTGAATTGACCAATTAGAATTTTTTTCTCTCGTGCTAAACCTGTCAAAAATACCATCCCAATGTGGCTCCAATCATGTTCAAAAATAACAACAATGATGTCGCGGCTGCCAAATTGATCCTCCCCATAAGCTAAGCCGCATCTCGTCCGATCCAGTTTTCGTTGCTCGTCACCGCTCTGCAACTGCTTAGCTGTGTTGAACGCTCCAGAAGGAATCACGAATCAACAAAGTGTCCGCTGAGACTACGAGTTCGTACGTTCGTGCGCTAATCTCGGGGGAAAATATTTACTCAAAAAGTCACAGTCTGCAAAGTGACGGTGTGCTCACGACTGCAGGTACTGATGCCCCCATGTAGTGTGTCATTCCAACAGGAATTGCCAACTTTGGACAGCAACAGCCCCAGTGTTTACGCGGAAGTCTACCATCCAGGCGCAGCCAAGCCAGGATAATTAATCAAATTCACGAGAGGGTAGAATTTGCAGTCTGCCGATTTTAATTCCATTAGCACCTTGCGCGTAGCTCAGGCAGGGGCCGTAATCAAAGTTGAAAATTGAATCGATTATCGCCCCCTGGCGAATGTGTGGGTGTGTGGTGCAACTAGAGTCTATTTTAGAGAGCAGGGACGATGTCATCGGGACGACGATGAATGCTACGGACGAGCAGAGCTGATCCTAATGAAACTGTTTACTGCCTGCAGGTGTCCAGTGTTGCAGAGCGAGGAGCCTTCAACGAGAGCCACGAACGGCAGCTGTTGGTGTCCAAAATTGGTCTAATTCAATTAGGGCGGTGCAGAATTTGACGACTGGAGGGAGTTGCAAAAATGTTTTATAACTGCTTCATTATAAACAAAATGTTATCAATTTTACTGGTAACACCATAAAAAAATCAACCAAGACTCCGTGGCGCAACGGTAGCGCGTCTGACTCCAGATCAGAAGGTTGCGTGTTCAAATCACGTCGGGGTCACACGATGTTACTTCTTTTGTTTCGCCAAAGCATTTCTTTTTTAATCGATCTTGGTACCATAAAAAATAACGGAATCTAATAAAGCCTAATAACAGGACATTTCGACGTCGTCGTGCTATCTTGTCACACCCGCCATTTCGACGTTCCGAGAAAAACGCGTTTAATGTTTGACCTTGAATAAACAAAAACAAAAGAACGCAATGTAAACAATAACAAACACGTTTTGTTTGACTGACCATTATGTGCATTGTCCCGAAGTTTGGTTGAAGTTGGTTGCAGGAGTCCCGAGTTATAATTACAAATGTTTACGGTAGTCTAACTTGCACGTGCGTCAAACGCGTTCTGATTTAAAATCCCTTTGGCCAGTTGTCGCACTTACATAAATTTTCAAGGAGTGACAAGATATCACAACAAGATTGAAACGTCTTTCATATGTTAAGTGACAAAAATGCACGGAGTTTTTTCGGATTTCGTTGAATATCTCAGGATTGAATTAGAATTTTAGGGATCTGTGAAGGTCAAAAGATGAGGCATTGTGAGCTGCAAAAAATGGCGTTCTTAACTCAATTTGGACCAAAATGCACGTACGACATGTTAACACGACGGCGACGACTTGCCCTTTTTGCATGATGAACTTTTTGTCTTGAGCATCAAGCAATCTCATTTTATTATTTGGTATGAAAATAACAAGAAAAACGTGGTCCACCCTCGCCCAGAAGAAAACAAACACATTGTTTACGCTCTCATTTTAATTTTTACAACAGCTTTTACACCTTTTGCGTGCGCACACAATCACACCCTCACGGTGACAAACCCTCACATTGGTGCACTCTCGAGCAGCAAAAAATCTTACACACACGCGATTCAACGTCGCGGTGGCGATTACGTCGTTTTTGTCTTTTTACTTTCCCATTTTTCTTTAACTTTTTTTTCGCGTGCATGTTATTTATTGTTAATTTGGTGAGCAGCGTGCGCGCGCTCGTTCGTCGCTGTTTACCGTCAAGGTTTGTTTTCGAGAGTGACCGTTATCAATTAAGATTACATACTGTTTTTTTGTTGTTGTAATTCTCTTATTTTCGCTTGCTAGGACGGTGAAAGCCAATCGTCGCCGATGACGACCGGGAAGTATTTTTGGGCAAGCACGTGGTTCGTATTTTTTTTGCAGCAAGAAGAAAATATTTAACGGAAAAATTCAGTTATCAGTCAGAAACTTTAGTTTTCCTGGTACAGTTCAGATTCGATAATCCGAAGGTTTGTATCAAACGTTGGATAATCGAATCATGAAAAAAAATGTTGTGATTCGATTTTCCGATGATTTGATTATCCGGAGTAACATTTTTCCGAGCCTGGACTGTATTGAATAGCAATACGAGTAATTTTTAATATTTTCGAAATGTCTTCTAAAAAAAGTCAATGCCAAAAATCAAAAATTGTGTTTTTAAATTTACCACGAAGGAATAAATTCATGAGTATGATGCATTTGCACTATAAACGTGCATGTATTACTCCGTGGTTCTCAAATTCATGAACACAGTTCACGATTTCGGGAATCGACTTTTTTCCGTGTTTTGTTCTGGCAGCAAACAGCTACCGTTCCAGATTCTATTTTATTTGAAGTTCATATTTAATTACCTAATCTTTCGATTATACAAAGTTTGATTATACAAAGAACCTTCTTATAATCAAAACATGAAGAAAGGGTTATTTTTTGCTCAAGGTTAACTTGGACTCGACCTTCACCGATTTGGACCAAACTTGGAGGGAACGTTCATCTTTTATCGATAGTTAACAGAAATCCCAAGTTTGGTGCTGATTGGATCATCCCCTTATTTTTGGCACCGCCCTCTTTTTTGAAATTTTCTAAAAAACTTTATTTTTCTTTTATTCATAACTTTGCAACTGTTCAAGGAGTTCGATAAAAATAAAAGAAAATTGTCCAAGGAGTTCGATAAAAATAAAAGGTTAACCCTTATATGCCCCTCATTATTATATTTTGACATTTTATGTATTAAAATTCAATATTGACCAAATCCTTATATATATGCAGCAATTCCATTTGAAAAGAGCCTAAACCAAAAAAAAAGTTCTCCGATCGGGCTCAAAATTTTTCTGGGGGTTCCTTGGCCAAAATAATTAGACCCGTATTTTTTTGTTTGGCCATTAGGGTGACCTACGCCGTGTTAGGGTGGTTCGAAAAATGGCAATTTTCGTCGATTTTCGCAAAAACCACTTTTTTCTAAAAATCATATCTCCGCGCCATTTCATCCGAATTTAGCTGTCTTAGACGCAAAAGAAAAGTGATGAGTTTGGCTATTTGGGAAAAATAGTAAAGTCCCAAAAATCTAGCTTAACTATGAAAACTTAAAATGGCGTTTTGACCGTGTCTGGACCAAAGAGCCTATGTCTGAAAATATTTTATCGGATTCCTCGGAAAATTTTACATAACATATCAAAAAATTGGCGATGTCGAACCGTACGTTTCCAAGATATGATTTTTGAAAAAACTGCGTTTTTCGACGCGCCACGCGCAAAAACGGAAAATTACGAAATCGGCAAAAAATCAACTTTTTCCACTAAAACTGCGATAACTTTAAAATTTCAGCGATGACCTATAGATGTTATGGTACCAAAAGTTGCGTCTTTCAATTACAAAAATTTTGATACCCAAACATCTATAGGTCATCGCTGAAATTTTAAAGTTATCGCAGTTTTAGTGAAAAAAGTTGATTTTTTGCCGATTTCGTCATTTTCCCGTTTTTGCGCGTGGCGCGTCGAAAACGCAGTTTTATTTTCAAAAATCGTATCTCCAAAACGTACGGTTCGACATCGCCAATTTTTTGATATGTTATGTGAAATTTTCCGAGGAATCCGATAAAAATATTTTCAGACATAGGCTCTTTGGTCCAGACACGGTCAAAACGCCATTTTAAGTTTTCATA
The DNA here is from genome assembly GCF_015732765.1 of Culex quinquefasciatus. Classification (NCBI taxonomy): domain Eukaryota; kingdom Metazoa; phylum Arthropoda; class Insecta; order Diptera; family Culicidae; genus Culex; species Culex quinquefasciatus. The sequence continues at coordinate 47,370,489 of NC_051862.1, read as the reverse complement.
CGACTTTTCAATAGTTAAGCTAGATTTTGGGACTTTCTACTATTTTTCCCAAATAGCCAAACTCATCACCTTTCTTTGCATCTAAGACAGCTAAAATCGGATGAAATGGCGCGGAGATATGATTTTTAGAAAAAAGTGGTTTTTGCGAAAATCGACGAAAATTGCCATTTTTCGAACCACCCTAACACGGCGTAGGTCACCCTAATGGCCAAACAAAAAAATACGGGTCTAATTATTTTGGCCAAGGAACCCCCAGAAAAATTTTGAGCCCGATCGGAGAACTTTTTTTTTGGTTTAGGCTCTTTTCAAATGGAATTGCTGTATGTATATAAATATTTTTTTTATAACCATCGTGTTCCCCGGCCAATTTTACATAAAATTCAATGTAAACCTCAAACTAAAACGAACTATTGGCGATTTTTCTCTGTCCTATGAATTCTAATCCGAAATAAGTTTTTCTCACATAAATGACGAACTTTGTGGGATTTTTTCCTTTTGTTGAAAAGTACACCATGTTCTTCTGAGTGCTGCGCAAAATCAAACTTTTTTCAGTAAAATCACTGTATCTCACCAATAGTTCCTTTTGTTTGAGGTTTACATTGATTTCTTTGTAAAATTGGCCGGGAACACGTTTTAAGTATCAAAATTCAGTTTTGAACTATTCCTTATATTTTCATTTGATTTTTTTTATTACTATCGTGTTTCCCGGACAATTTTATATAACAATCAATGTAGACCTCAAACTCAAATGAACTATTGGCGAGATTCAGCGATTTTACTGAAAAAAGTTTGATTTTGGTCAAATAAAATTTATTTATTGACGATGATTTTTTTTAATTTAATAGTCAAAAAGGTTCGGGAAACTTTGATTAAACAGGTTTCGGCAAGTGTACATTTCACCGAAGACTGTTAATAACCCCATTTTGAAGGATAAATCTGCAGTAGGCCGTCCCAAAAAAATGAAAAGTTGTCAAATCTTTGGTGCTCACCCTTAGAATGATAGATTAGGATGTCAGGAACAATGTTTTCATACAACAAAAAATTCTCAAAAATGATTTACAACTCGCGCGCGGAGCTTGAATGAAATTAGTTCATTTTTCGAGTATTTTTCAGAAATCCGCGTAACAATCATACTAAAGTCATTCAAATTTGGTCGCCGTGGGCTTCAAGTTATAGTTTAATGTCCCTTGAATAAATTCCTGTATAGACATGGTTCATAAGAGCTTGTGTTTGGGCATGGCAGGGCGTTTTAGGGAAAAAAATTGTATTTTTCAGCTAAAAAATTTAAAAAATCACTCCCCAAACGTGCCAAAAACTAATGCATTCAGCTTATAGGAAATTTTACGGAGATCATTTTGCTTTTTTTAACATTAAATTTATGTCCACGCAAAGCCGAGATATTTGTATTTTAGTGAACAAAAAGTGACGAATTTTCAAAATTCTTAGTATATAAGCGTTTTTAGCATATAACATGGGCTACTATGATCACAAACGAGAAGGCATATATTTTGGATATTTTGATTTTACTCGCTCAAAAACGATATTTGTCACAAACATTTCATGAAAAAACATAAGATATTCTCACAATGTGACGTAAACGACATATTTATTAGTATTACTCTGTAATCTTCTCGATATGAACAAATAAAGCTCTGATGGGTAACTATTTTTGAAAAAAAAGTTTTTTATTAATAAATTTTATAAATTTGTACATTCGAATGAACATGCGAAAAAAAATCACGTTCACAGCTTGGAGATAAGAACTTTAATAAAATCAATTTTGATTTATGCTTATTTGTCGTTTACGTCACATTCTAAGAAAATATCAAGTTTTTTCATGAAATGTTTATGACAAATATCGTTTTTGAGCGAGCATTATAAAAATATCCAAAATATAAGCCATCTCGTTTGTAATCATAGTAGCCCATGTTATATGCTAAAAACGCCTATATACTAAGAATTTTGAAAATTCGTCACTTTTTGTTCACTAAAATGCAATTATTTCGGCTTTGCGTGGACATAAATTTAATGTTAAAAAAACAAAATCATCGTCGTAAAATTTCCTATAAGCTGAATGCATTAGTTTTGCCTGCAAATTTTTTTGGCACGTTTTGGGGAGTGATTTTTGAAATTTTTTGGCTAAAAAATAAATTTTTTTTCTCCCTAAAATGCCCTGCCAGGCTCAAACACAAGCTTTTATGAACCATGTCTATACAGGAATTTGTTCAGGGGACATTAAACTATAACTTGAAGCCCAAGACGACCAAATTCGAATGACTTTAGTATGATTGTTACGCGCATTTCTGAAAAATACTCGAAAAATGAACTAATTTCATTCAAGCTCCGCGCGCGAGTTGTAAATCATTTTTGGGAATTTTTTGTTGTATGAAAACATTGTTCCTGACATCCTAATCTATCATTCTAGGGGTGAGCACCAAAGATTTGACAACTTTTCATTTTTTGGGACGCCCTAATCTGCAGTTTAAAAATAAAAAGTGCGTGTTTTTTTTAAACATGATAAGTTCTGCACTTTATTCATTTCTGGGAGTTTTAGCATTCTTATCAACATGACTATTTTTTTGAAAATAAATTGGTTTAAAAAAATGGTTTTTGCGTTTTTTTAAACATGACCAGTTTTTTTTACAGTTAAAAAATGAATTTATTCTTTTTTAGCAATTTTTACTTTATAACAAAATGGGGTATTCGGTTTTTTGCAATCAATCAAACGTGACAGGTTTTTTTTCAATTAGAGTTTAAAAAAAATAATATCAACAGTTCAGACTCGATTATCCAAAGCCTCAATAATCCTTTGATATGTTTTGATCATTCTAAGTTCGATTATTCGAAGGTTTGTATAAGGCTTTGGATTATCGAATCATGAACAAAAAATGCCACATACATTTGTTCAATATTGCAACAAAACTATTCTCGGTACCTTCCTTACTTTCTTATTTCACAAAATGAATTTCAATTTGTTTTCAGTTGATTAAACTTCTAATTCAATTGAAATTTCGGTGATTTTTTCAAGGTTGATTATACCATACCTCTTTTTCGAAGAGATTTTACCTATATTTATGTGCAACTTGTTGAATTCATGATAAAAATATGTAACTTTACACAGTTTCGGGAAACATTACATTTTTTGCAGTACCCAAAATAATATTATCATTTCTTTTAATGTGAACAATTGTATAAAAATGTATGGAGTATTTTTCTGCGCCTAAAATCATTTTTGAACAAGACTGGGATCGTTTTGAAATAGTTTGAATATCACTGAAATTTTAATGTAATGAACCGCAATAAGTTTAAAAAAAAGATAAAAAAAAAATCAAACAAATAAGAAATAATTTATGTTTTTATTTTAAAATTCTAACAAAGAAAAAAAATAGCAGCTGAATTATTAAAAAAAAAAATTCAAAGTCACAAAAATTTCCCCGAAAGAAAAGCAATCGTCGTTAGCACTTTCATTCAGCAAGCCTACCAGCAGAGCAGCATTAATCTGACGAATTTGCGTAAACATTTGTGAAATTAATATGCTAATAATAGAACGGATTGGCGCACATGTGAGCACTCTCGCGCGCGTATTTTGCTTATGACATTTTGGCTGATAATGTCATTGAGCTTTAGCCCTGCCCTGCCTTTGGTGGCGTGGATGTGACCGGTAGCACGGGGATGAAATTTTGCGAAATCGTAATCGCGGACCCCGCGGGCAAATAGATCGAAAAAAAAAGATCGCACTGAATGAGAGTAAATAACGCCATTCATCTTGCTGACGGCGACGACGACGTCCAAGACGACGTGTGCCCATTTCGTGCTAAGTGAGTAAATCATTGACCTGGCTGGATGGAGAGGGAGAGATAGAAAAAAATGACTACGTGAATGGGCGCAGGAAGTAAAATGTGCAATGATAAGAGTTAATCGGACGGGATTGTCTTCCTGTTTTGGGTTGAGACGATTATTGTTATTTTTGTTTGTTTGAAACAATGTTGCAAGAAACTCTAAATATCAATTACTGTACGAACATCAACAAATAGCACTGGTATTGGGAACATTAGAAATGTTTTAAAAACTCTCAAAAATTGATTCCCGTTTTGCTTCTGTTGTGAAAAAACTTACTATTCCTGTTATTCTCGAATGACGAAACGGCCTTTTTTTCATCATCAAAAAAAAAGTCCTAAAAATTGCGCATCCGTTTGACTTTTCAGAAAATGTACTGAAAACAAATACTTTTGGTACTGTTTTGTAGTTTGACACTTATCTTAATGGCAAATAATATTTATGCATAAAATGTTGTATTCTTATCGTTACAAATCTTCATTTTTCAGCAATCATCCTATTTTACTAACTTGGTAATTGATGTCCACAAACACTTATTTTGGACATTTTCAAATGTTAGGTTTGTTTTGAAAATATGACTTGTTTATTTTTTTGGCAATTCGGATCAATAGTTGCATAGATATAATCAGTCGAAAAATGCGTCTGATTAACTGAGAAACTGAGGAAACCCCACTTTTCACAAAATTATTTTTTTAAGAATATTCATCCAAATTGACGAGCATTTTCTTAGCTTTTCGAACGATTTTTTGCAGGGGGCATTTCCTGTATGAAAAATTATTAGATAAATAAAAAAAAATGATTTTTAAAATAATAACAAGCAAATGCCTATTACTTGAAAACAAAGTACTTTATGAATAATCTAAGTCATTTAAAAGTCAGTTAAGTCATTTGGAACTACATTTAAAAATAAGCTATTAAACTTTGTATGTCCATGACATAGATTTTTTGCAACCTAAAAATATGAAAAAAATCACTAAAAACAGTGAAAATATCATTTTTATTTTGTTTTTTTTTTCCTTCCGTTAAAAAAAAATAACATTTTCAAACAAATTGGTGACCAAAGATAGGAAATGCATGTAAAATGTTGAAACTGTTGTTGCCTATGTTTCATTAGGGTGCATGCCAGATCTATATATCTATATATTTTCAAAAATTTGACAGTAGCTTAACTGTATTTATCAATGATGTTAATCGATAGAATTATCGTCGATGATATTATCGTCTAACGACAACGATAATGCTATTTCTAAAATTGACCTAATGCAATTAAATTATGTTGAGCTTCCTCTTAGTAAATAATTTTTTAATAATATGGTAAGTTTAAAGTAAAAATTCTTTAAAAAAATCACAAAATACCGTATTTTTGTAAGTACTCAAATATTTATAATCTGCAATATGGGTTCCAAACAATTTGAAATTTTGCATACATTTTAACTGTTTTTGAGTTTTCTGAATGAAATACTCAAATTTTCTGAAAATACCGTATTCTATCAAAAATACTCATTTTTTTCATAATTCGTAATACGGTTACAAAAAATTCAAAATTTTGCATGTATTTTAACTGTTTTAAAGTTTTTTTTATTAAATACCCAAATTTTCACAAAAAAACGCATTTTCTCGAAAATACTAAACATTTAATAGTTCGCAATATAGGTATCAAACAAAGTTAAATTTTACTTGCTTTTTCAAACTTTCGAATTGTTTGATAATCATATTGTTTTTTCGAGAAAATACGGTAAATGAAGCTAAATTTTACTTGCTTTTTCATTTAAAAAGCTCTAAAACAGTTAAAATACATGCAAAATTTCGAAACGATTGATAACCATATTGCGAATTATAAAAAAATAGTATTTTCCGGAAAATACGGTATTTTGTAAAAAAAATGTGTTGCATTCAAAAATCTCTACAACAGCATCATAATTTCAAATTGTTGATAATCATATTGCGAATTATAAAAATGTTAGTATTTTCGAGAAAATCCGGTATTTTGCAAAAATATTTTTTTATAAAATACCGTATTTTCTCGAAAAATAAATATTATTAAAAAAATATTTACTAAGAGTATTTCATTCAAAAATCTCTAAACCATTTAAAATACATTCAAAATTTCAAATCATTGGACACCCATATTGCGAATAATAAAGATTTGAGTATTTTTGAAACAAATACGTTCTTTTGTAAAAAAAAATAGCATTTCATTCAAAAAACTCTTAGACAGTGAAAAACATGTAAAATGTTGATACCCATATTGCGAATTATAAAAATTGAGTATTTTAGAGAAAAAGCGTTAATTTGTGAAAATTTAAGTTTTTCATAAAAAAAAACTCTTAAACATTTAAAATACATGCAAAATTTCGTATCATTGATACCATCATTGATTGTAAGAGTTGTAAAAATTTTAGTATTTTAGAGAAAATACGGAATTTTTGGAAAAAATGGTATTTCATTTAAAAAAAAGCATTAAAACAGATAAAATGCATGCTAAATTAAGAATCGTTTGATGTCCATATTGCGAATTATAAAAACATACGGTATTTTGAAACTTGCCATATCATCATAAAAATAATAACTAAGAGGAAGATTGAAAATACAACATAATTTGGTTGAATTTAGTTAATTTTTAAAAATTTAGGTTATCGTCCATTATCGTCGATAAAATTCAAGCCGATATAATATCGGAATAACGATAACGATAGATTATCGTTATCGTCCCAACGATAACGATAGAACTATCGATGTCGTTATCGAACCTGGATAATTTTATCGTTTACAATCTTGGTAATTATGCCTTAGGAATTTAGTGATACGTTATGCTTGATCATTTTGAATGTAGAACTTGAGTTTCCCTTTTTTCATTTTCTTTAGAAAAAAAACAGAGTGTTAAAAAAAACTATTGCAATCTATCAACAAAATTTTACCAACAATATTTAAGAACGTTTTTTTTAATATTCAAAAAAGTAATTGTGGAATTTGATATAAAAATCAAACATGCAAATTAAGTTGCCATTAATTTTTATTTAAAGAAATATAAGAGAAACAAGAAAATTGAATAAAAATTCACAAGCCTGGACATTCGATATTGTGAGAAACAAAAAAAGAGTCTTTTGACCCCGACGTGATTTGAACACGCAACCTTCTGATCTGGAGTCAGACGCGCTACCGTTGCGCCACGGAGTCATGTTACTGGATAGTGCTTATATTGTTAACTTAGTAGCTGTTGAAATTTTTAACACTCATAGAAACAATTACTGAATTAAGTTTCTATTTTTTTAATATGTTTTATTAGTTTTTTTTATATTGCTCTTGTAATGGCTGTCCCCAAGAGAGCCAAACCACTACAAAGTGAAGACCCAGACATGAAAGCCCAAAACCAACCAAACCAGCAGGGTTGTGGATGCACTTATTAAATGAAAACAACTTCAATATCGACTTTAGAATGTCTACGAAAAGATAACCAAATTATTTTTATAAAACTTAGTGACGACAGTTAAAAACTTAAAAAAAATATTTTATTACAGTGCTTCCCAACTATCTCCTAAAGTTACTGTGTATTTTGCACAAAGTGCCGAGGGTACGCGACGAAACACCAATCCAGTGGCGGATCCCGGACAAGCGGTCGTCGTCGTCGTAACTCTGCAACATCAGCGCCAGTAGTCATGTAACGAAACATGCTGCTGCTTAACGAGTAAAAGGCACAAGAAAGACAGACTGAGAGAGCAGAGGTTACACCAGGAGACGAAAGGAGATAAAGCATCAGGCGCCCGACGACGACGCCATTCAATTATTTTCCTTCAATCACTTTAATTTTCATCTTTCCTTTCTTTTTTTTTCCTCACTTTTCACTTTTCCCTTTTCGGAGAACATGTGTTTGTATGTGTGTGTGTCTTTGCAAGTTGTTTTTCTTTCTTGCAATTTCGTAGGCCTGACTTGGCTCCATTTTCCCCCACTTCCCCCCTTTCCATCCACTATTTTCCCTTCAATTTTCAGTGCAAAAGGGCCAAACCAGTACCAGCGACGACGACGACGGCGTTTTGCCCTTTTGTAACCAATAATAGCACTCCGGGCAGGCAGGCATCGTCATAGATCAGTCAGTTGCTCAGCTGGTGGTGTAAGTGTACACTTGCTGCTGTTGGATGCTGTGTAGTGTGCTTGCTGCTGCTGCTGATCATACGAATAATGATGGTGTTGTTACTTACAATCCAGTGAGCCCCTTTTGGGTTCGGTTCATGTGCGCCAGTGAGGGAGTGGAGCAGAGCGGTTGAGAGCAGAGTTTGGTTACATTATGATCTTGGAGGAGGGTCGTCGTTGGAGGTGGGGTATTTAGAGAGGTGGAGAAACGTTCGGAGACTTTGCAGAGGGAAAAGTTTATCGACTTTCGTAACGTTTGATGTTATTGAAACTTCATTCTCACCCAGTTTTAAATTTTTATTAAGTTAAATCATATTATTAAGACATTTATGTTTTTTTACTAGCTTAACCTGAACTTTTTGTCAAAATCAACCAAAACTGATAAAGGTTTAAAACGGTATGCATCAGAATATTAGATTCAAATGAAATTAAATTTGTGGAAATGATGTTTTGTTATCGTAAAAAAAAAATAAAAAAATCATTTTTTCATTGGAAATTTTATCAATAGAGCTCACTCACAGCGGGAAAAAAATTAGGAGACCCTTTTTCTGTTCTCTCATACCGATAAAATTAATGCTCAACAAATCAATAACAAGATTTTAAGAACAACTTTGACCCAACTCCACTTTTACAAACAAATAGTGAAAGGATGTTTATCGTTATGTTTCTTTTTACAGTCGATTTGTGCTCTTGAATATATTTATTTTAAGCAAATTACAGAATATTTATAGAAAGTATCAATTTTTCATAGTTTTTTATTTTATTTTTCACATTTGGGAGTGTCTCCATCATGTTACACACCGTAACGCTTTTTTAGATGAATAAAAAAATCATGTTGATAATATCGCAAGATAGCAGTTAATCGATACTTTTGAGAAAAAAAAACATTTTAGCGAAAACTAAGGTGTCTATCCCGGGAATTCCCGGGACAAAATTCTCGGTATTTTGTTCAATACCAGGAATCTCCAGATCCCGAGATTTCTTATATTTTGTCCCAAATTCCCGAATTAAAAAAGTCTGGAAATTAATTTTTGGTTGTGGAAATAAATTATCACTTCAATAGTTATTTATCGATAAGAATTTTATAGCATCAATATTTGTATTCGGCATTTAATTTGGCTAATCAGGGAAAATTGTTAACATTTTAGATTGAAGATCTGCAAAATGCCTAGCGCTTTATTCATTTTTGATTAATTCCGGTTAAAACAGAAACAGAACAACAAAATCAGTACTCCGATTTCCACATTCATTGCTCAAAAATCTCCTGTACCTATTCAGACTGTAGTCCCGAATATCCTCAGTTTACGGTAGTGACTTAAGGATAATTTGAAAAAAATTGTTTTATATAAAACATGGAATTCTAAATTTATCCAAAATATTACATTAACTGGTATCATTTTATTTGTTTTGTTTCTTGTTTTTATTTTTTTAATTTTTTAATGATTTTTTTTCCAAGTCATGTTATGTAAAACTTAATACATAAATAAAAATATAGAAACTAAAGAGACTTATTTAATTTTAATATCATTGGATTAACAATTGTGGTTGATTTATAAATTCAAGGCAAAAATTAATTTTTAATTTCTTTCAAGCTATCTAAAAAATGTTGTCCTTGTTTGGATAGAATTGTAGATATTCACAAATTGATGGTTTCGAGTAATTCTATAATGTAAAGCTTGAAAAACTTAGCAAATATAATAAAAACATTGTTTCAAAAAATTCCCAGGATCCCAGGAATTCCCGATATTTAAAAAAAAATTCCGAGAAATTCAAAATCCAGGAAAATTGAACGCCCTAGCGAAAACGTTTTTGTGAAACTTAACATGGACTTGTAAATTGATCAACAATTTCATTTCAGAAGATTATCCGTTTTGCATAGATAATCTCAAATGCTGTCAAATAATTATCCATAGTTGAGCAAACCTAAAAATCATTTTTTTTTCTCCGAAATGCAGTTTGGTGGCATAAACTATGAAAAATATTAGCTACAGCCTAATCAAAAAATCAAAAAAAAGCTACAGCCTAATGCTACATTTAAAAAAAGTTAGAGAAGTATTTAAAAGACCAATTTGTGATGTTACAGTTTCTGAATTTGGTAATCTATAAAAGTATAACCAATTAACATACCAGACATTCTGATACAAATTTTCAAAACTATCGATTTCAAAATTTGGTTGCACTTCGTTTCACAGCTAATTTGCTAAAAAAAAACTTAAGAGACAATAACATTAAATAATTCAAATGTTAATAAAGTTCAAGACAAAATAAAAAAATCAATTGTGCATGAAAACTCCAATTTCATAGCACCTATTTGAGTGCTGAAAAGTAGAACTTTTAGCATTTGTATGGAAATGTTTTACTTTTCGATTATGCTATTTTTGGCGAAAAAATGTAATTAATTTCGACATTTGAGATTGACAGTGAAAAAATAGTTTCACAATGGAGTAAAACTGACTCTTTCTTCTTTTAACCCTCTACTGCCCAAATTTTGTTTCGAATATTTTTATTTTTCCCGTGTTCAGGAGGTCATTTTGAGGAACTTTTGTTGTACGAAAAACTTTACTTCTCTTGTTTTTTGTTTCTCTTCTATAATTACATTTTGCCTATGTTATTTTTTCACTGTAAAAGACACTTTTTAAATTTTTTGCTTGTTTTTCACATTTTTGGCTACAAAATAGCACCATTTTTTACTTATAATATAGGAAATGTTAGTAAAAAACACAGCCAATGTTAACCCCTATGAAAATGACATTTTTAAAAACAATGGCAAAGTCACATAAAACAAGAAAAAAAAATTTCAACCAATACGTACATTAAAAATTGAAGAGTTCTTTTTTGTTATGCTGTTTAAAGATTAAAATTGGTTGAAAAATGGTTTTTTGGCGATTTTTTAAATCGAAGCCTGTCTAAATGCCGAGTTGTTTTTTTTTATTCATAACTAATTTTTATTAGGTGCTGCGACCCGGTTGGGACCGAGGATCAGAGGCGGAGTTGGGTTGTAGAAGGTTAAGTAATTTTTGGCAGCAAGATAACTCAAAGTTTATTGCGCCCTACATTGAGAAACAAATTTTTACTCATAAAATAATTCGATTAACACAATTAAATCAAAATACAAATTTGGAAAAATACTGTTTTTTTAATTAATTATAAAATTCACTTTTCCTTCCGATCTAAAAGAAAAATGATTTTTTCAAAATCTGATTTTTGATAAAATGCATCACGCACTGTCACTTACCTACGATTTCATCGTTGCGTGGTGTCTTGCATTTTGGGCAAAATTGAGTTAAGATTTCTATTTTGTGCAGCTCACCTTTGACTTTCACAGATCCCCAAAATTCAACATAAATAAAAAAAATAAAAACAAACAAAATCTCGAGATATTCAATTAAAACCGAAAAAAAACTTCGTGCATTTTTGTCACTCTTCATATGAAAAAAGTTTCAATTTTGTCGTGCTATCTTGACACAGCCTGAAAATTGCTGCAAGTGCGACTACTGGCCAAAGGGATTTCAGGTTAGAACGCGTTTGACGCACGTACAAGCCCGACTGCCGTAAACAATTGTAATTCTAACTCGGGACTCTGGCAACCAACCAAACTTTGGAACAATGCACAGAATGGTCAACCAAACAAAACTTGTTCGTTATTGTTTACATTGAGTGCTCTAATTTGTTTTTTGTTTATTCATGGTAAATCATTAAGAGCGAGCATCTGAAAAAACGAAAAACTAAACCAAAGTGGCCCCCACCCCGGGCGTTACTGATTAAGGGTGCTGTGACTTGATGGTGATGCTGTGCGCCGCGGAGAAAGCCCTACAAAACAGCTTCTCTCCGCTGCCGGCCAAGATATAGGCTCTGCTGAAGGAAAATCACATTTTCGGTCCACACTTGGTTCGTCTCGTCGTCGTGATCGTGTATGTATGACTGTGTGTGTGCATGTTGTGCCATTTTATGCTGCTGCCCTTTCCACCAACAACAGCAACTAAAGCAGCTCCACACAATAATCAGAAATCAGCTGGACCTCGGCGCGTAACGTCGTCAGTAGGAAATTTATGCTGTCTTGCAAGGTTGGGAGGGGGTGGTGGTGGTGGGTGACCCATTAGGGTGTAATATGGTTGTATGGAAAAAAATAAAGTTGTCCAAATTTAACTAGCACAGCAACTTTTTGGTTCCTCATAGAGTCCTTATGAACTCCCCAAAGTTTGGTAACGATTGGTTTAGTCCCCACTTTGCGCAAAGCGATTCAATTTTCCATACAAATTTGTATGGGAAAAATATTTTTTTTTGAATTATGATATTTAAAAAATCCACGTTTTACGCTATATCAAAACCGGATTCATATTCGGATGCTCTGGAATGTGCTCTACAACTTTCCCGAAGAGAGTATGGTGCTAACTTGCTCCTATAAAAGATACAGCGTGTTCAAAACTCGTCTAAAACGTGTTTTTTGATCGAAAAACACGTTTTAGACGAGTTTTGAGGACGCTGTATCTTCTTTCAGGAACAAGTTAGCACCATACTCTCTTCGGGAAAGTTGTAGAGCACATTCTAGAGCATCCGAATATGAATCCGGTTTTAGTATAGCGTGAAACTTGGATTTTTTAAATACCAAAATTCAAAAAAATGATTTTTCCCATACAAATTTGTATGGAAAATTGATTCGCTTTGCGCAAAGTGAGGACTAAACCAATCGTTCCCAAACTCATGGATCTAAGTAATTCCATCAATATTATGAATTTTAATGCTCGCTCTTTAAAAGCGAAAGAAAATGAATTTTTCAACTTTTTACGAGTTCATAACGTGCATGTTGCTGTTATAACCGAAACATTTTTAAAAACTGGCACTTATTTGAAAAGTGATCCAGATTATAAAGTTATAACTAATAACCGAATGAATCGAAATGGCGGTGGAGTTGCAATAGTTATCCACCGTAGTATGACTTATAGCACGTTACGTGACTTTAAGTTAAAAGTTATTGAAAGTTTGGGCATTGAACTTGAAACTTCTTTTGGGAAAATTATGATTGCAGCTGCATATTTGCCTTTCCAGTGCACTGGGGAAAATAAAAATTATTTCAAAGGGGATTTGAATAAACTTACTCGGCATAGATCTCGATTTTTGATTATCGGTGATTTTAATGCCAAACACCAATCTTGGAATAATTCTAAAGTAAATTCCAATGGTAAAATTCTGTTCAGAGATTGCACTTCTGGTCTTTATTCGGTTTTATACCCGAATGGGCCAACTTGCTTTTCTTCTGTTAGAAATCCATCAACAATTGATTTGGTGTTGACAAATCAAAGTCAGTATTGTGGTCCTTTAGTGACTCATGCTGATTTTGATTCTGATCATCTTCCAGTAACTTTTTCACTTTCTCATGAAGCAGTTACCAGACCCAATAGTTCTGTGTTTAATTACCACAAAGCTAATTGGGACAGGTATCAGCATCATATTGAGAATAATTTAAATCATGATTTTGTTTTAGAAACCAAAGCTGATATTGATTCAGCCTTGGAATCTTTAACTAATGCAATTTTGGATGCTAGGAATATTGCTATTCCTAAAGTCCAAGTCAAATTTGATTCTCCCATTATTGATGACGATCTTCAGCTTCTGATTCGTCTGAAAATGTTCGCCGAAGACAGTATCAACGTTCTCGTGATCCTGCACTGAAGCGAATTCAAAAGATTTGCAAAAGGTTATTGACCACAGATTCACTCTCCTGCGAAATGAAAAGTTCGCAAGAGATGTCGAACAAATTAAACCTTATTCCAAACCTTTTGGAAACTTTCAAAGGTTCTTAAGAAACCTCAAAACCCATCCCTTCTTTAAAAGATGGTGATAATATTCTATTAACTAATGGGGAAAAAGCTCAAAAACTTGCTCAGCAGTTTGAGAGTGCTCATAATTTCAACTTGAATGTTTTGAGTCCTATTGAAAATCAAATTTCAATAGAATTTCAGAATATTGTTGAACAAGAATTTTCATCAGATGAAGTTTTTAATACGGATCTGAATGAAATAAAATCTATTATCAAAAAATTTAAAAATATGAAAGCCCCTGGTGAGGATGGCATTTTTTACATTTTAATTAAAAAATTACCAGAAGCAACTTTAACTTGCTTGGTCAAAATTTTCAACAAATGTTTTGATTTGGCATATTTTCCCAGTAGTTGGAAAAATGCCAAAGTAATTCCGATTTTGAAACCGGATAAAAATCCTGCTGAAGCCTCAAGCTATCGGCCCATTAGTTTGCTTTCATCTATTAGTAAATTATTCGAAAGAATAATTCTTAATAGAATGATGACGCACATTAATGCAAATTCAATTTTCGCTGATGAGCAGTTTGGATTTCGCCTTGGGCATTCAACTACTCATCAGTTGTTGAGAGTTTCAAATTTAATTCGAAGCAACAAATCTGAGGGCTATTCTACTGGCGCTGCTCTTCTAGACATAGAAAAAGCATTTGACAGTGTTTGGCATAAAGGTTTGATTGCGAAATTGAAAAGGTTTAATTTTCCGATTTATATCGTGAAAATTATTCAAAATTATTTGACGGATCGTACTCTGCAGGTATGTTATCAGAATAGCAAATCTGATCAACTACCTGTACGTGCTGGCGTCCCTCAAGGAAGCATTTTGGGTCCAATTTTATACAATATTTTTACTTCTGACTTGCCTGATTTGCCCCAGGATGTCAGAAATCACTTTTGCTGATGACACAAGCATCTCCGCCAAAGGCAGAAGCCTTCGTGTCATCACAAGAAGATTACAAAAAGCTTGGATATTTTCAATTCTTATTTGAAAGAATGGAAAATTACTCCAAATGCTGCAAAACTCAACTTATTATTTTCCCTCACAAACCAAGGGCTGATTTTCTTAAACCAAAAGTCATCACATTATAAAGATGAATGAGGTAAATTTAAAGTGGGAGGATCAAGTGAAATATCTTGGACTTGGTTTTGACAAAAACCTTACTTATAAGGATCACATTGAAAGTATCCAAGTTAAATGTAACAAATATATTAAATGTTTGTATCCACTTATAAACAGGAATTCTAGACTTTGTCTCAAGAATAAACTGTTAATTTATAAACAAATTTTCAGACCTGCCATGCTTTATGCTGTGCCGATCTGGACAAGCTGTTGCTTAACCAGGAAGAAAAACTTCAGAGGATTCAGAACAAAATTCTGAAAATGATTCTGAAACTTCCTCCCTGGTTCAGCACCAGTGAACTTCATCAATTAGCCGAAGTTGACACTTTGGATGTTATGTCCAATAAGATAATTGATGCATTTCGACAAAAATCATTGCAGTCTTCAGCTGCATTGATCCGCTCTTTATATAGTTTATAAGTTAGTTTTAAGGTATCCCTTTTCCCTTTTGTACATGTAGGACCTCCTACATTTGAAATCACTGAATAGCGAAAGCTACAATATTTCATGAATAAATGAAAGTTGCTAGTATTTAAAATTGAGGTGAAAAGTCATCGTTTGTGATTGGACACTCAATAATATTTTAACTGAATGAATGTACATGGAAAAGAAATTTGAATAAATATAAATTTAAAAAAAAAAAAAAAAAAAAAAAATCGTTCCCAAACTTTGGGGAGTTGTTTAGGACCCCAAAAGGAACTAAAATAATGCTGTGCTGGAAAATCGATTTTGATATTACACCCTAGTGACCCATAGCGAGGGGAAAGAGGGTGGACCGTTCGTCGTCGCCAGAATCCATCTCTGCGTCTCTCGTTGGCTCGTTTTGCTCGTGTGTGTGTGTGTGCACTTTGTTGACCGGAATAAATATGTTGTGTCAGAGGCAAGTAATTGAACTGGTTTCGCTGCCTCCCAGAGCTCCAACTTGCCCTTTTGCCCTAACTCAGGCCACACTCAAATGTTGCAAATAAACAGAGCGAGTGTTCGGTTGGGGGGCGGGCTGGGTGAGTAAATTGACAGTTTAGGTCGAAAATGGAGGATCGTTTGGATATTTTTGAAAATAATGATATTTTTCAAGCTCTTATCTTGAACTTGTATTTATATTTTTCAACCCAGAAAATCATTGTATGGGTTTGTGTGTTTTAAAGTGAAGCAAAGTTCAGAAAAGAAAATATCCAACAAAAAAACATTGACATTGGGTCTGGGGGGTGAGATTGGGTCAAAGTGATTTTTTACGGATATTACCATTTCTCAGGTTCTTCTCAATGAAAATGAATTCAAAGGGTTGTGTAGGGGACATCTTAAGATGACTTCGCAGAAAAAATCTCGTTCCTAGGACAAATCCTGTTATTTTGGCAGCTGTCTAAAGTTTAGGTATGTTTTTGGCCAAAAATTACCTCTCGAAAAATCAAATGTTTGTTTTTTTTCAAATGTTTGATAATCTCCACTTCAAACATTGTAGCGTGTCAATACGATTCCCTCGAACAAGAAACACTGTTGGATGACTTGTTTTTACCATATCGTTGTATTTGAGCATCATTTTAGTTTCATTTGACCCAATGTCACCCCCTCTAAGGGGTGAGATTGGGTCAATTTTCAAACAATTGGCATTTGAGGTAGTGTTCATCAAAATCCACCATATTTTGGGAAAATGTTAGTTAACTATCTAAGAACAAATCTACGTTGAAAGATTTTCGATGTCATTTAAATTGTTTTTGTTATTAAGAAATTTCGAGAGGTGTCTCGTTTTTTGACCCATAGTCACTCCCACTGACAGTATTCACTTTTCATTGATGATAAGTCTTTCTTCCTTTATCCTTTTCCTGAACAATATCAGGAAGTTTTTTTTTTGTATTTTTATCATGCTAAGAATAAATGTTTTTTGTTTATTTTAAAAAAATAACGCAAAATAAACAAACTCAAACTTGATAATTTGCAACAAAACTGAGTTGACATGAACTGAACATCCAGAGAAAAAAAAACTCGTTAAAACACCTCTTTCTACCATAACCCTCACAGTAGCGTGGTTCACGGATATTTGAGAAAGACAAAAGTGTTCAATTTAGTTTGCATAAACCTGAAATTTAAAGTAGCCAAGAAACTAGCCTGAAAATTTGAGCTCATTTGGTAAAGGTAAAGTTTTGATCTGAAGTTTATATGGAATATTAATGAATTTACTATGAAGAATTTTAACTTTTTACATCTTCTGATAGAACATTTCCCAGAACCCTTTCAAATTTTCTCATTCTTAAGTTTTTTATTGGTTTTGATCCGGAGAACAACTTTGTAGAATTGAATTGATCCCGAAAAGATACAGGATGTTTTTTAGTTTACCTTTTTCAGCAAAATTTCAAAAAATCATTAGTTAATTAGTAGGAAACTGCTGTATAATCTTGAATTAAAAAAAAAAAATATACGGTGCATTTATGTGCTAGCCCACAGGACAGAGCAAGAATGACACGCAATACAGGGCAGAATGGAATTCACACAGAGCTAGCAGGAAATTGCAATTGATCTTGTAAGTAACACTTCTTAAGAAAAAGTGTACGATACATTATCGTGTTAAAAATAATGAATTAACATGAATTAAACTCTCGTGAAGCATGATTAAGGAGGAGGATTTCTGGAAAAAAAAGAAAGGCTTCATCCATAAAGTACGTCACGCTAAAATCAGCCAAAATTTACCCCCCTTCCCCCCTTTGTCACACTTTTCCTATACTTACAACACTCAATGCCACACTTGCTCAGACCCTCCCTCCCCCCCTAGAGCGTGACATACTTTATGGATGACGCCAAAGTATAAAACTGAAAATGTGAGAAAATCACAAAGATTAATTTGATTTATGATCTGATTAAGATCAAATTCAGTTGTGTTGGTTTCTTGTTTTTGATTTTTTTTGTTTGTCAATCATTTCGAAATCTTGGAAGACGATGCAGCTGTGTCCACATGTATCAGAAAAATATGTTTTTGTTTTTGAAATTAAATGTATCAGAATTGAAAAAAAATTATCAATTATTCAGATGAAACTGGCTCACAATATAAAAAATCGGTTTTATATGATCAATCTTTCAAACCGTGTGGCAGATTTTGAAGTTTTTGCTGAATGGCACTATTTCGCTACCGCACATGGCAACCCATGAGAATTATTTCATCTACTACAGCCAGCTCTACATTTATTCTTCACCCATAACTGGGCATCGGCATACGAGAGAATAAAGAGCACGATTCGGTAGTAAAATGGTACTGTGTGCGGACTGAGAGGATAAATCCCGAAATTACCGAGAGCACTTTACTCATGGGTTCATCTTCAAAAAAAGTTCATCTATCAAAAAAAAAGGACCGGTACCGAGACTCGAACCCAAAACCTTCGGCAGATTGAACCGTGCCTTTGCCGTATGGGCCACCGCGGTTCGGTGACAAAGTAGCGGTCATGTGTCCATATAAGCCACTCAATAGGATGAACTGTACCAATGAACGAATGAACACGCGAGAGGACTATACTCTCGCAAAATAGCACTTTCCTCACGTTTCTTTTCGTGAGGACTATCCTCTCGTTCTTTAACTTTGGGTGATTGCTTTAAATAAAAGAAGAAATTAGGAATTAGGAAAAATATGAAATTATATTATTTTCATATTTTTCCTAATGATATGAAAATGATAAAATTATATTGTAAAAATGCTGTAGCATTTGCAAATAAATATTAAAAGTTCAAAATTTACATAATATGGTTCAAAGACACTGAGATCAGCAAAAACAATGCATTTAAAATTACCCAATAAATAATTCTTAAACAAAAAAAGATTGTTCAAGGGATTAATTATCTCAAAATCGTATAAAAAAATAAAAATAATTCATCATACAGAACACCAGGTAGTAATTAATTATTGATCAACGCGCCCAAGTGCTTCTAGCAGATGCGGCGAGTGTAGCTAATTTGTGTCCATATAAGCCACTCAATAGGATGAACTGTACCAATGAACGAATGAACACGCGAGAGGACTATACTCTCGCAAAATAGCACTTTCCTCACGTTTCTTTTCGTGAGGACTATCCTCTCGTTCTTTAACTTTGGGTGATTGCTTTAAATAAAAGAAGAAATTAGGAATTAGGAAAAATATGAAATTATATTATTTTCATATTTTTCCTAATGATATGAAAATGATAAAATTATATTGTAAAAATGCTGTAGCATTTGCAAATAAATATTAAAAGTTCAAAATTTACATAATATGGTTCAAAGACACTGAGATCAGCAAAAACAATGCATTTAAAATTACCCAATAAATAATTCTTAAACAAAAAAAGATTGTTCAAGGGATTAATTATCTCAAAATCGTATAAAAAAATAAAAATAATTCATCATACAGAACACCAGGTAGTAATTAATTATTGATCAACGCGCCCAAGTGCTTCTAGCAGATGCGGCGAGTGTAGCTAATTTAGGTAATCTCAAATACTCAAAACTTTAAAATTCGATATCTCTGGAACGAAACATATTTCTTTCTGTCGATAAGTGATTCTTATGTAAAATTGGCCGGGGAATACGATGGTGAAGTCAAATTTAAAAAATAAATAGGGCTGTTTTGAGATACGGCCATTTAAAGTTTTCAATTGCGCAATACAGGTAAAAAACATATTTCAATCTAAATTTTGACCACGGAAATGAATTCTACGTCCAATTTCCTTCAAAATTGAGTCTAAGACCGACCGGTTTTGCGGTTCCTGAGTTATCGTCGTTTGAAGATAGGGGTTTTGCTCAAAAATCGCCAAAAAGTCGATTTTTGGGAGGGTACAAAAATGAAGGGGGTGGTCCGATTTGGATGAAATTCGGGATTTTTGCAAGTTTTGATAGTCTCAACAGCTCTGCCAAATTTGAGCAGAATCGGAGATGGTAATTTTCAAGTGCTGTTCCGCTTCGGGTGGAATGACTCATATTCAGGATAAAATGGAGAATAGAACTCATATTTTTAAATATAAATTTTTGATATTTTGTAATTTTGGATTATTTGACTTTAAGGAGCGTTCTTTTATTACGTAACACTGTAGGGGGGTAGAGGGGGTGGGTCGGAGGCCGTGTTATGCTCAATACAATTGTTTTTAAAATTTGTATGAAATTTTTGTTACGATCTTAAAAATCTTAAAAAAATCAAAATTGATTCCCAAATAAACAACGTTAGAACAATGTTATTTATTGGGGAATCAATTTTGACTTTTTTTATCTTATTTGGAAAAAGCGAGGTTTTCAGGACATGCTTTAAAATAAAACCAATTTCGCATAATGCTATGGATTATGTTTGAAAGAAAATTGGCTGCAACTTGAAAGTTAATGATATAATTTTATAACATAAAATGAGATGTTAGCGAAACTAGTAAAAGTAGCAGGAATAAAATGCAAACACAAAAAAAGAATATAAGGTCGTAAAATATTATGAAAAAGTATAAAAATACTGAGCAAAATAATTTCGTCAAGAACTGTTGAAATAGTAAAATAAAAAAAATAATATGTGATTTGTTTTGTAAAATTAAGTGTAATGGAAAATCTCTTCTGAACACAAAAATAAAACTAATCAAAAGAGAATCTAATCTTTTGAGTATTAATATTGCTTTGTTTGAGACAATTTAGCTTGTTGAATAAAAATATTTTACCCACTTCTGCCCACTTTTTCAAAAAAAATGTTCATGAAAATATTCATAAGGCCATTTTGAGTAATGTTTGTTCAAGTTTTTTATCTTATTTATTTATTTCATTCTTTTTGCATTTTTCTTGTTCAGTTTTTGAATTGTATTCACATTTCATTTTCATTTCAAAGCCTTTTCTGTGACTTTCAAACATTATATGTTTCTCATTTACTGTTTTCCATTATTTTGACTTTTACTATTTACAGTCACAACAAAATATGTCAATACATTGGGACACATTTTTTCTCGATTTCTTAGGCTAAAATAAGTATATGAGCAAATTTTTAGCCAAATCGGTGAGGTTCAGTCACTGTTCAACGTTGAAGTTTGTAAGGGGACCATCCATAAACCACGTGGACACTTTAGGGGGGGGGGGGGTATGGCGATTGTCCACGCTCCATACAAAAAAGTTTTTTTTTGTATGGACAATTGTCCACGAGGGGGGGGGGGTCAAGATTATCAAAAAAGTGTCCACGTGGTTTATGGATGGTCCCAAGGGAAAAATCGAGAATACATTAATATATGTTGGTTTCTAATAGTGTTTGGCTTATTCTACCACCTCCATTACCTTTTGCCTTTTTAGTTTTTAGTTTTTCATGTTTTGACAGTAACTTTTCTTTTTTCTGCTGGTTTTCACATTTTTGCTCTAAACAATGCCAAAGTTAACCTCTTAAAACATTGATACAGTCACAAAAAAAACAAATTAAACTTCCAAACCTTAAATCATCTAAAATTTCAAAAAATTTTCGTTCTAATGCATTTTGATGATCGAAAATTGGTAGAAAAATTAAAAAACAAGAAAAATTAAACACATATCAATATCCATTGCCTTTGAAAAATTTCAAATTGTCTTAAAAAATATTTTTAGCTGATTTTTGGGATCGAAGCCCACCTTGAGGGTGATTGGGTCTTAAAAAATCACAATTAAGGTTTTTTTGTTTAAAAGTACTTATTTTTTGATCATTACTGTCACTGGAACCAGTTCTGCTTAAAGTGCACAATTGTTCAGGATGATGTTATTTTTATTTTTTGGCTTTTGCTCTTCTCCACCATTTTACTTTTTCTTTGTACTAAAGGGTTCAGCGCACAAACGACAATTCGCCATACTAGTGCTAGTATAGTAACAACCCTGCCACCACCACGCTATAGCCTCCGATATAATTGCTTGGGGCCACTCTGGAGATGTTGTGATGGTTGTAATAGGATTTAATTTACAGGCCAGGCAAAATTTCATTTATTTTCCCTCCGGCGACTGTAACTGGCGCTCTAATTGATCTGTGGGTGGGTGGTGTTGAGTCGGGGGGTTGCGGGAGGTACTCCAAGTAAAAGGAAATCGTCCTGGAGCCCCCAGTGCGCACCGGGCAAAACATTTCTCCCCACATTTACTTATTTATGTTTGAAGTCAACCGAGCGAGATTTATTAAGCAGACTCTGCACAATGCTGAATTATGGCCGGCTAAGGGTCTCTCGGTGCACTTCTGGACCATGGTCGTCTGCTAGACCGGCAGCAGTCAGCCTTTCCTTGAGAGTATAATAGGTACGTGATACCATCAGGTCGGAACGTGGTCCACTGTGGAGCAGCTCTTCATCAAAGTTGATTGGGAAATGGGATTTTGCAGCTTCCAGTGTAATCACGTAAGCAAGTTGTAAATCATCGATTTCCTGATTAATATCATTATTGTTTAAGAGCAAATTCGTAACCATAATCTTTTTCCTGCAACTATCACTCTAAATCTCCCAGTAAACAAAAATAGCCCCCACACCGTGTGGAGGCTCGCCGTGGCAAGCCCCTCGACATGGGGCACGTGTTCTCATTAGTTTCCTAGAGTGCGCCCCCTCCCCAGCCAAGCTGGTCGGTGAAAGGTTGTTGACAAAAAGAGAGTGCCTCGCCGCCATCCCCCTGCTTGATGATGATGCTTTTGACATGAGTTTCACAAACCATTAGCGCTATGAATACACACCAGGCCAGGCCTCTCAGACGCGCAGAGAGGTGAGGTTTGAGTTGCGAACGCGCAAACAGACATAATTATCTCCACTCAAAATTTGAGGGCGAAAAAAAATGTTCGAGCGCAAAGTTCGTGGAGGTGCGTTCGCGAAATTTTGGGAGAAATTTGTTGTTGTAAGTTTAAAACATTAATTTCAGTAAAAATAATTTAAAGTGAATTTCCTTCACTTCGCAAATTTTGATGTCAGGATTCTGCTTAAAAAAGTAATAATGGAATATTAAATTGAATTTTTAAGTTAAAGCAATTTAGTGCGTTGAATTCAAGAACGAAAATTAGGATATTTTTAAAATTATCTAAATATCTTTTCTTTCAATAATTTTGAAACTATCCCAACTTCAACGAGAATTTGAGACAAATTTCGACTCAACCTTCCATTGTTCATTGTTGTATTTAAATCTCCGTTTTAACAGCAGTTTGAACATTGTCGCAATGTTATCATCAGGGGTAAACAATAATCTTAACCCTCTACAACCCAATTTCCGCATCTAGATGGGCTGCAATCTTTAAAATTGCCACACAGCTAAAAAAGTAGTAATGCAGCTGCGTGTAACAGACCTGGGTGTAAAATAAATATTGCATTATTTTATGCAATTTTATGTGATTTTACACTCTGAAATATGTAGCCCATCAGTATGGGGAACCTACTTGACCGAAATGTCAAGCTCATATATGCTTTTATCCTTACAGATTTAAATCGGTCTGATGGCCGAATGGGCTAAGGCGCCAGTCCTTACTGTTGGTGCTGGGTTTGAATTCCGTCGGTTTCAACTTTTTTTTGTGTGTTGCAAAATTTGTACATGCGGTGTGTAATATTAAGTGTTTATTTTGACGAAGGTGATGTGCATGCTTTTGCATGCAATTTTACCATCGGATTTTTTGCTGTGCATAAAATCCATTTTTGAGTCAATTTCTGATCTATAAACAGCATTGGAAAGAAGAACTCTGAAAATTGTAGGGTTGGAAGTTTGACTTGTTTTATGTGACTTAAAAAAAATAGATTCATGCAGTAATTTTTGTAGTGTCCCAGACTATGCATTTTTTTTTAAATTAAATGATAATGGTGCCATTCTATAGCAGAAAATCTGAAAAACAAGAAAAATATGAAAAAAAAAATAGAATGGCAAAATGTCATGATAGGAGGTGATAGAATAGGCCAAAGATTACCAAAAACAAACATAAACTAAAAAATTTGGGCGATAGAGGCTTAATTTTTTAATGGAATAGAATAAGTTTACCACTACAACATAAAAAAAATCTATATTATTTTTTCACTCAAGGTAACTTTTATCTCATAAAAAAAACAACTTTACCCATCTGTTCAGCTTCAAAAAAAGTTCATCTATCAAAAAAAAAAAGTTCCGGCACCGAGACTCGAGCCCAAGACCTTCAGCATATTGAACCGTGCTTTTGCCGTATGAGCCACCAAGGTTCGATGACTTAATAGCGTTCATTTGTCCATATAAGCCACTCAATAGGATGAACTGTTCCAATGCACGAATGCACACGCGAGAGGACCATACTCTCGCAAAATAGCACTTTCCTCACGTTTCTTTTCGTGAGGACTATCCCCTCGTTCTTTAACGTTGGGTGTATCGAAAATAAGTTCTGGACTCACGGTGTATTTAAAAAAAAATCGGCAGTTCTGATAATCCCAAAGTTATTTATTTGTATTACACCACGACTTTTAAAAAACGTTTGAATCAATCAGATTGTTAAGAACAGCTTGCAAAACAATTCTTAAAGTATGAATTTTGGTTCAAGATGCTTTTTTTTTAAAATAAAGTGTGACTTTATCCAAAATCTCTGCATTTAATTTGATTTCACATGATAAACACCGCCTACTGATGGTTTTATGATTCAAGTTAAAAAAATCAATTAACTTCATCAAAATTTTGTATAATTTTTATAGTTCAACAAAATATTTTCATCTTTAAAAACATCTTAGTAAGCGGTGTTCATCATGTGAAAGATAATTAAATCCAAAAAAATATGGAGAAAGTCACTTTTCATTTTATGAAATTGAGCATATTTCTGCATATATGAAACCAAAATTAAAACTTTTTATGGAAATTGGTCTGAAAACTGTTCTCTACAATCTGATTTATTCGAAAATGTTTCAAAATGTCATGCTGCATAAGAAATATGGTGGAAATATACAAGAATCTATCGATTTTCAGCGACATTTCTGAAGTAAAATACTATAAAATCAATAAGAATAGAAAATCAATATCAATACACCCAAAGTTAAAGAACGAGAGGATAGTCCTCACGAAAAGAAACGTGAGGAAAGTGCTATTTTGCGAGAGTATAGTCCTCTCGCGTGTTCATTCGTTCATTGGTACAGTTCATCCTATTGAGTGGCTTATATGGACACATGACCGCTACTTTGTCACCGAACCGCGGTGGCCCATACGGCAAAGGCACGGTTCAATATGCCGAAGGTTTTGAGTTCGAGTCTCGGTACCGGTCCTTTTATTTTGATAGATGAACTTTTTTTGAAGATGAACCCATGAGTAAAGTGCTCTCGGTAATTTCGGGATTTATCCTCTCAGTCCGCACACAGTACCATTTTACTACCGAATCGTGCTCATTATTCTCTCGTATGCCGATGCCCAGTTATGGGTGTATAAAATTAATAGTTTATAGTTTGGCAATGTCAATGGGTAATTCTCCGCCAACTAAAACAGCAGTTGCCTCGACTCCTCTTCGATTGGCGTGAAACTTTGTCTTAAGGGGTAACTTTTGTCCCTGATCACGAATCCGAGGTCCGTTATTTTATATCTCGTGACGGAGGGGTGGTACGACCCCTTCCATTTATGAACTTGCGAAAAAAGAGGTGTTTTTCAATAATTTGCAGCCTGAAACGGTGATGAGATAGAAATTTGGTGTCAAGGGGACTTTAATGTAAAATTAGAAGCCCGATTAGATGGCGTACTCAGAATTCCGAAAAAGCGTATTTTTCATCGAAAAAAACACTAAAAAGTTTTAAAAATTCTCCCATTTTCCGCTACTCGACTATAAAATTTTTTGGAACATGTCATTTTATGGAAATTTTAATGTACATTTTGAATCTACATTGACCCAGAAGGGTCATTTTTTCATTTAGAACAATATTTTTCATTTTAAAATTTCGTGTTTTTCCTAACTTTGCAGGTTTAATTTTTAGAGTGTAAAATTGTTTTACAGTCGAGTAACGGAAAATGGGAGAATTTTTAAAACTTTTTAGTGTTTTTACGATGAAAAATACGTAGAATACAACTAGCTTGAAAATACCTTCTGACCACGTTAAAAATACAAATTGGCGAAAAAAATGTTGGCGTTAGAAGAACACAAATTTCATAATTTGACTAAACAAAAACAAGTGCAGTGTTTTGGGGATCATTTGATGTACAGCCAAATTAAAAATCAGAGCAAATTAGTTTGTTTGATAAACTCTAGTTCTTTGCCTCCTACGTCCCGAGTCACAAACGCATATGTTCAGAGAGCTTCTCTCTCAAAGATTCAAACAAAAAAGCAGCAAGGCGCTCACTTGGCCTGCACTACCACCATGGTGGAAATTGCTTTCAATTGTGTATTTGATGTTGTGTTATCAACAAAATTGCAAAACATTTTTGATAACATTGATTTTAGGCAGTTTAATACATGATCAAAACAAAGCCAATCGCCGACTATTTCGAGTCAGCTTTGAGCGATAGAACGCAATCGGTCTCTCTTAGCTCTTTGCTGTACTACCCGATTGGAGTGAGAGGGAGAGCAAAGAGAGAGTATTCAGTACAGACGGTAGCAAACAGTCAGAGCAGTTTTTCGACGCGTTTGATTTG